>NC_066320.1:33659476-33801976 GCF_022539315.1 Serinus canaria
TAAATTATCATAAAAATAAATGGTGCACCAAAACCATCCCTGCTTCTTTTTTTTTTTTTTCTTTCCCTCCTAAAAAATAGTTATGGATATTATTCTCAGAGAAACGTCTTATGTGTGGGCATGCTAAGAATTCATGATTTCATTGCACAGCAGAGAATATGTGAGTTTTATGTGTGATTCACAAAGAAAATTAGGTGTGAAAGTGGGATAAGTACTGGGATGTACAGTAGATTGCTACCTCCAAGGCAAGATTTACATACAGATATTTGTGTTGTGTTATGGAACCTACTTATTGTAGCCATAAAAATTATTTGTACATCGATTTCCGTGGAGTCAAATTTTAAATACGTAAAAGGTGGTTAATTCTTCCAAATGAGTTTGTAAAAAAATGCCAGGGGGACAAGATGCAGCAGAGACCATAGAAACAGCCTCATCACATGATGCAGCAAATGGGAACCAGAAATTTGCAGCAAATGGGAACCAGAAATTTACAGCAAATGGGAGCCAGAAATCCCCATTAAGAGCCCTATATTGTGTAGAATCAATGTAATCAGCCATCACTGCCTGCAAAAAAAAATGTATTTTACATATTGCTATCCAATTTCTAGAAATGATTTTGCTGTAAGAAAAAGGAGAAAGGCAGGAATAACAAAACGAGATGAAATGCTCAGAGCTCAATTGTTGCACATTTTTATCCACGTCTTTTAACGGGGCGAGAAATCCGGTGGAAATTATTCAAATTCAGACACGTGGCAGAGAAATGGGATCTGCAAAATAATAACTGTAATAGCATTCAACATAAATACGATTTTAATGAAATAAAGGTTTCTGCCTGTCTTCCCCACCTTCTCCCAGGGTTTCCCACATTGATGATTATCAGCAATCACCCTGGGTTCTCCTGCCCAGCCCGACCCCCTGGGACAGCAAATCATTTTTAATGGGGAGCAAAAAGAGGGAAACTGAGGGATGGCTGGATTAACTATTTTGCCCAAGGTCACAGGCAGGTCGATTTATGGGTAGGGACAGAAATTAAACTGGGGCTCCATCGCTTGAACAGCACTGTCAAACAGCAGCAGATGTGTCACACAGCTGGAACCCACCCCAAAACCCTGCCAGCACCCCTGCACCCCTCTGGGGCTGGGATTGAGGGTTCCTCAGGGATTACAGACAGCAGGGAGAGCTGCTTTAGAGCCCAGCCCATGAGCCCACACTCACCTCACCTCACCAAGGCCATCCCACCCACTCCAAGCCTTTTTCAGACCTGAGCAATTTTTAACTCGGGCTCTGCTCTGGGCTGAAACGCCTGGATTTGGATTTGGCAGGTGCAGGGATGAGCTCAAACAGCATCTTAGCCCCTGCCTGACATACTCCAAAGATCTCAGCTGAAAGATGGCAGAAACCTGGAATCACCTCTGAACAGCAAGCAGGATTTATCCTTAAACTCAGCTCAAAATCCTGCCTCACCTGGCCCTGGGCTGAGCACTGACATCCTCAGCCTCCCACAGCCTGTTAAAGCTGGGAATTTGCCCTCTCAGGGACACAGGTGGCTGAGGACCACCCTGCCTGCTGCCAGTGGCCAAAGAACAGATGATTTTTTTTCCCTCAAATCTTCCTCACGTCACTGATTTCTTCCCATGGAGCAGGAGCCAGGTGCTGGGGGAAGGTGGCACAGCTCTGCCATGAGCTCTCCTTTGGCCATCACCCATGCCAGGACTGACAATTCCCCTCTTTTTAAGGCACATTTTAGGAGAAAGCAGCAAGGTTTGTACAAGTGATATTTATTGTTGTTGTTATAGTCTGGGTTTTCTCTTATTCCCACCAAATGCTACAGATTAACAAAGCAATTCAGGAACCACCTTTCAATTCCTGATAGATTTGCACCCATAATATCAATCACCCCTAAATGAAGTATCTGACTGCTCAAGTTTGCAAAAAAATACACACAAAAATTAGCAAAACACTCTGCTAGCTGCTCCCTCACAGGAATTTTTACCTATTGACATTACCACTATTCTGTAGGTTGGTTTGGCTTGGCTGGCTTGTTTGTTGCTTTTTGAAAGTGCAACAAATATATTTACCTTTTTAGGTATAATTTTTTCCAAAAACCTAATAAAAAGGCAGTGAAGAAACAAAGTTAGCTATTAGATAACAGTTCTTGCTGCCAAAAGCCATAATCTGACACAGATTGAGCCTGGTACAGTAGTCAATTAATGGCTCAGTGCTCATACAATAATGACCTACTAACCTGACGGTGTGTTGCTCTCACATTTTGCTGTCCCCTGGGATGCCACTGTCACTGTGTTATCTATTGCCTGCTTCCCTATCAAAGAAAATAAGCAGAGCTGAAATGTATGTACGCATCAAGCTCTGTAGTTCATTGCACACCAACCCCAGCAACTGGAGGAACAATAGATTTATAAGTTTATCCTACATTAAACCAAACATGCCTGACTGCACTGTAAATTACTAAATAATAAACCAGGTGGTGTAAGATCCTGACTTGGACAGAATATAAAAATCTATCAACCTGTAAAATACAATAACCATAAACGTGCTATGTCGCTGATGGCTCAGGTAAAGCATCCACCTCCAGCAGCAGAGGGTTTGCTGGAGTAAATTGCAACAAAAGGTTTACTAAATTTAGGTCTGGAGCACTTCTTCATTTTAGGCAACACCATCAATAGGAGAAATATAATTGAGCTAAAACCAGTGGCAAATGTGCTTGTTTTGTTTACATTTCTTTGTCTCTAATGGAGCTATTTCATGGTAATGTGCTGTGTTTCCCAGCATATTGCCACGGGCATTTAGTCTGATCTCTAAAGAGAAGATGAACTACTGCAGAAGGGCATCTTTCTTCAGGATTCCAACTTCACATTCAAATTAGCTTGAAGTAGTACAGGAGGTGCAAAATGCAGAGTGCTGACAGGTCAGGACACTCACATCCTCAGGATGGACTAAATCCCAATTTAAAAGAAACCCCCAGCAGTTGTGTTAGTGCAATAAAATACTTTTAATGCCTCCGTGCACACCATTAGTCCCACCCCAAATGACACCCCAGATTTTTAATAAGTCCCACCTCTGCTCCCAAAATGGATTGGCACAGACCACAGAAAACATTGGATCAAGGCGCTCAAAAAACGATCCGATAAATCAGAACTCCAAAATCCACAATATTAATTAATTCCCTTTTCGGAGCTTTTCAAGAAGCCAAGCAGGTTAAATTTATATGATTTACAAACAGTGTTTACATTCATAGAGAGACAACTAATTGCTGCACGGCTTGACATCATTACAGGGAAATGCTGGGGGATGCAGACAGTTTAATTAGGGGTGGCTCTAAGTTCACAACACTACTGGTTCCTCAGTGCTTTACTAATGTGCTTGGATGGGATGATCATACACACCACGGCTTTTATTCTTTCTGTGCTCTTTGTCTTTACAACAGAAAATAAAGTATTTTTCCCACGCAGGCAAGCTGACACAGTGTATATTTCCCCCTCGGTTTTATTCACTTGCTTTGCAGAGCATAAAGAAATGTTTCTTAGCCTAACAAAGTGCATATTCAATTGCAGATGCGTGTGCCTCGCTGATCCACGAGCAAACACACACAAATCCTGGGCTCAGCCTCTCCCAAATTCCCCCATTCAAGGCAAAC
Organism: Serinus canaria; assembly: GCF_022539315.1. NCBI lineage: Eukaryota > Metazoa > Chordata > Aves > Passeriformes > Fringillidae > Serinus > Serinus canaria. Next base: position 33,663,132 of record NC_066320.1, read on the forward strand.
TCCCACTGAAATTAATGGGGCTCAGCACCCCATCCTCATTTCCCTGGACTGAACCTCGTGTGAGCCCACACAATGCAGGTGGGGTTTAAAGCTCTTCCCCCACATTATTTTGGAGGAAAAATGGGAAGTGCCTTGCAGGAAGCACCTGAACTTCAACAAGGAATAGGTCTGGTGTGCTTCTGCCAAGGGGCAGATAAAGGGGGCTCTTAGCCATTTTCATCCCATTTTCATCTTGGCAGGGTAAGGACAGACCCCCTAATGAGCACCCTGCTCATTTCTTTTTAAGCAAATGAGGCTGAAATATTATTATCCTGTTTATGAGGCACCTCCATCACTTATTTCCACAGTGGATTCTGAATTGTTGGACAGGGGAGAACAGCCCTGCTGCCCTGGAATATCAGGATCCTTTTCTGCTCCTCCCACTGCCCAGACAGAGACCTTCAGAGTCTTTAATTTTCCTGTTCTAGTCTCAGAAGGGATGTTCCCATCCTAGTCTTAGTTCTAGTTCCTGTTCCAATCTCAGCATCAGTTCATCTTTGTCTCCCTGTGCAATTTTCACCCACCATGAAATCAAACCCCTTGGGAGACATTTAAAAGGGCAGAATTATTTCAAGAACAGTTTGTGATATGGAAACAAAAATACCACATCCAATTAAAAATGCACAAGTAGCTAAACAAGAAGAATAAGACTGTCAATAGAGCAGGAGACAGCAATCACCAGGTGTGGTTGGTGTGGTTTCCTTGGTAAACTTGCTTTGGGAACCACACCACAGCTCCAACTACCATCATTCCCAATCCATGGAGCAGCATCTCTCCAGGCAGGAGCATCTCCTGGTCTCATGCCAGCAGCTGATGGTGTGGCAGAGAAGAGAGGTGGCCTTTATTCACCACATCTACACTCACAGGGGGTGATTGCACAAACAAAAATGACTGGAGAAATTATAGAACAAGACTGAAAACTCTGAATTTCCATTTATCTGCATGAATTCTGGTCTTGGACGTATGGAAAAAGATTAGCACTGAGCTCTGCCAGTCACAGTGTCCATGGAAAGTTTTCCTGCACTAGTTAGAAATTCCAGTAATTTTCTGGCACTGCATTTTGATACCTAACTCCGTGTTCCAACAACTGGCAATGGTGAAGTTGTTACGGTCTATTTATCTGTATTTAATTATTTTTATGCACCCATCACTGTAGCATCTGGATCAAATGTAATAATGCATTAAATTAAACTGTCTAGAGTGGAAAGCACAAACTGTTACCGTCCCCACAATGCCCCAGCCAGTCCAACAACAGCAGTGGTGACAAAGACAAGATCTTTCAGAGAGCAGGAGTTCAATGGCCAGAGAAAGGACAAAGCCAGGTGTGAAATTCTGTGTTTTGCATAACAGCACCCCACAATGCAATGGGTTTAGAGGGACCTTGAAATTACCCAGTGCAACCCCAGCCATGGCAGGGACACCTTCCCCTGTCCCAGGTGCTCCCAGCCCCAGTGTCCAGCCTGGCCTTGGGCACTGCCAGGGATCCAGGGGCAGCCCCAGCTGCTCTGGGCCCCCTGGGCCAGGGCCTCAAAACCAGAAATTCCTGCCCAATCTCCCATCCATCCCTGCCCTCTGGCACTGGGAGCCATTCCCTGTGTCCTGTCCCTCCATCCCTTGTCCACAGTCCCTCCCCAGCTCTCCTGGAGCCCCTCCAGGTGAGGTCCCCCAGGTGTCCCAGCCTGGCTCCAGAGGGGCTCCAGCCCTTGCAGCAGCTCCGTGGTCTCCTCTGGATTTGCTCCATCAGATCCACATCCATCCTGTGCTGAGGATCCCAGGACCCAGGACTCCAGGCTGGTGTCAATAGAGGGACAGAATCAGGCACCAGATGAGGTCTCTGAGGCAGGAAGGAGCCTGCCAGGCCTTTCTTTTGGAGCAGCTTCCTCCACATCTGCATTTTCACTCTGTCTGAGAAGCTTCAGAGATGCTGAATGACTGAAGAGATCCAGCTGAGATATTTAGAAAGCCAGGACTATAAATATTTTCACCTCTCAGGAACCTGGAGTGCTGGACAACCTAACAATGGTTAAAAGAGGCAAATTTTGCTCCCCTTTGTACACAACCCTATTGATTTCACATTCTGCACTTTAGGAAAGTGCTGAGATCATTATGTGCCTTTTAATAGATTTTGACTCCGGAGACAAACACGTTGAGAGCTGTCATCACCAAGATGCCTGCTGTCATTGTGCCATCTTCTTAACCCAACGTAAGGAAATTCATATTTAGTGAACGAGGAAATTACTTTGGGTATGTATCATTCAAATCCTTAAGGATTATTGGCTAATTAGGAGCACAGTAATGTAAATTTGCCTTGTGTCAGGTTTTCAGGAACAGTAAAATAACATAATTAAGCAGTGAGCAAAGTAGATCATTTAAGCTACTCTTCACTGACAAATGTATATGATGTCTAAATATACCATGGGCTTCTAAACTAGTAACTAATAGGAACTGACTGGAAACTCTAAAACAATGGTTTCAAAGAGAAATCGAGTATGTTAATCCAGAGTAAATAGCTCTCACTCGCACTTGGTGGCATTGAGGAGGAGGAGGGGGATGTTTGCAGCCCCTCTGGCTGCCTGCCTGTGTCCCTGGCTGGTGGCAGAGGTGCACTTTGAGCAGCAGAGGCAGCCCAGGCCCCATCCTGCTCCCTTTCACACGAATCCTGCCAACCCTGCAGCTGCAGCAAAGAAAAGAAAAAAAAAAATCTCCTCATGGAAATTCAGCACAAACCCAAACAAGGTCTTTGCATATGCAATTGCATGCGTGGTTTGGGTTTTTATAACCTGATTCTTCTTTTCTCCTGCTTTGGTTCACCCTCTGTTTGCTGGGTGGTGACTTTGCGTGGCACACACGACCAGAGCCTTGTGTGATCCGGGACACGACCCTGGCTTTGCTTCTTGTTCGAGCAACCCTGGCTGAAATCCATCCCTGTGAGGGTCTCTGTTACATCAGGACAGTGGCACGAGGTGGGGAGGGAAGGGACAGAGCTGGTGGCAGAGAGCAGCCACCTGCAGGGGATCCTCTCCTCCCGAACTGCTCCCCGCGCTCCCACGAACCGCAGGGAATTATTCACACAAACTGCTCGGCCAAACCCTCCTCAGCCCCTCCTTGGAAACACCAAAATTTTCAAGTGCAGATGTTTCAGTTTAATATCTGGCCCTCAGCACTGCAGCAGAGGATGGGTGGGTACATTTTCAGTGCTCCACCAGAGGCACGTACTGTTTCTGGGATCCTGCAGCTGATCAGCTCCGTGCCTGACGGAGCAGCTCCCCAAACCAGGCACAGGATCTCCTCTGAAATCCCCCAGACAAGGACTGTTCTCTGCCCACTGTGCCCTAATTTATCTCTGTTGCTCCTGGGTGTGGCAGTGCTCCCAGCCAGGGCTGATGCCATCACCGCCACCTCCCAGACTGGAGTCCTGGCACGTCCTTCTGGGCCAGGATTTTGGGCGCCTGCCACCTGCCACATGTTGAAGAGCTCATGGAAAAACCCCTCTTGGAGCTTCCCCTTGGGACAACAGCTCCCAGGTGGAGCTTTGCACTTTAGAATTCCAGGGTTTGTGGTTCTCCCACTCCCAGCTCTCTGCCCATCCACTCTGACCCTTTCCTTCCATCTCACACCATTCCTGCCTTCTACCAAGGACTGGGGCTATGAGATCCAGCTGCAGCCAGGGCATGGAGCAATGGTGTCCCCTAATTTAGAGTGAAGGGTGTCACAATTCCAGCCCTGGGAACAGATTCAGCATGCAGGAGGTTGCTGTTAGAGCTTGGTGTGAGGCACAGGGGAGGTGGCAAGAAGGTGGCACCTCCCCAAGTGCCACATCCACACAGCTTGGAATCCCTGGAGGACTTGGGCAGAGGTGGCCCTGGCAGTGCTGGGGAAGGGCTGGGGTCGATGGTCTGAGAGGGCTTTTCCAACCTCAAGGATTTGTTAATTCCATGATTTTTCCCACACAACCAGACCTGGAAATACTTGAGAAGATGGGACAGCAAGAGAAGTGCTGGCATTTCCTCTGACACTTTGCTAACCAGAGGGTCCAAACTCCAGCCTGATGGGCACCAGCACTCAAACATCCACAAAAAATCTAAACCCTGAACCTCTGCTAAGCTCAAAAAAATCCTGCAATTAAAAGTGTTCAAACTCACCCTGACTGCAAAGACAAATAATTTACTTTGGGTTCCATGCCAGAGTTTGCAATTACATTGAATAAGTCATTTACAACTGTCTGCTAATCAAAGAGATAATATGTAGAATAAGTGTTTCACAGCAATTAAATCTTTTTTTCTCCCATTAACTAAAAAAGGTTATTTTGCAGCCTCTTTGTGCTGAAATGTAACAGCACAAATATAGTGCTTTGTTATCAGTTTAAAAATTGAAACCTCTGTGCATCTTTTTTTTTTTTTTTTCCTTCTGGATTCCAGTTAAGTAAAATTGCCTTTCATGAGAAATGCTTGCAAATTATCAAAGACTTCCTTTTAAACAAGCTCAGAGAGTATGGAGCAAATGCCTTCCTTCCAAAGTAATTGGAATTTCTATCTAAATTATTCTTGGACAAATTAAAAGTGCCAAATATAAGTCAATTTTTATTGGGAACAATTCTATTATAGTTTGTAATAAAGGAAAACTAAAAAACATGCTGCAGCATCCTTGGAAAAGTGGAAAGTATTTTAGGAAGATCGAGGGCTCTCAGCCTCCTATGATGCTTATTAAAAACTACTTTCAATGAGGTGATTAGGGAGAAAATTGTCAAGTAAGCAGAGAAAAAAATTACTTCTCAGCCTAATCAGTGTATCACAGAATTAGTCCTTTCCCCCCTCAGAGATAACATCCAGCTGATGGGCTTGTCACCATGGATGAAGGCTATTTTGATTTTATGCAGGCTAGCTTTTAAATATTAATTTTCTTCAAAAGAGAAATAATTTCATAGTTAAAACCTCCCCCCTCCCTCCTGGCTCCTCATTCCAGCCCAGAAAAGGGCAGTTGTCACCCCAAAATGAAGACATTTTTAGCCCTCTGTGTCTAATCGTGGTGAGAGCCAGTAAAATAAATCAGCGAGGAGTAAAAGTAAAATTTGCAATAACCTGATACTACTGCCTCATCCTCCCACATCTCAGGACATAAAACTTACTGTCAGAAGAACTCACAGCACAAGAATTAATCAAGGAACTCTTAAAATACTCCAAGCACCTTCCTTCTGATGACTAATTTGCCTTTCCTATTGCAAACCACTAATTTTTTATCCCAATCGATATGTACAAATATACCTTCCCATCAATCACCCGGGGCAAGGCCAAACTTCCACTATTTATGTAAGACTGACTACAAGATGAAACAAAAATTGACTACAGCAAACCTGGGCTGCTGTGACAGCCCCGGAGGGAGGGAGGGAAGGGGAAGGAGGGTGGGAGCAGGGGGAACCAGCACCTTGGGAAGGAGAGAGGGGGTCCTGGGAGAAAAAATCTTCAGCAGGCAAAATCAGGGGGTGGAAAAATCAGGGGGTGGCAGAGCAATGGAAAGAGCCCCAAAGAATCTCTTAGAAATGCCCAGAAGTCCCAAAGGAAGAAGTTCAGAATGAGGAGGGGAAAGGGAACAATAGAAAAATGTCTGAGATGTAAGAAAAGTGCCCAGAATTGCTCTGTGGAGAGAGGAGAGGCCAGAAGAAATACAGGAATAACTCAGCTGGAATGGGAGTGACCCCAGCAGAGCCCAGCAGGATTCAGGGATGGATCAGTCAGGGAGATCCTCTCTACCCAGCTGAACACTCAAGGAGGATTGAGGAGAAGCCCACGGAAGCCCTGGGAGATGGAAGGAGCCACGTGAAGCAGCACTGGCAGGGAGTGGGCAGGTAAGGACAGCTCCATCCAAGGCAGACACACCCTGCACATCTGCAGACAGCTGCCAGGCACCTCCTGGCTCCATGGGAAAATCCATGAGCTCAGGACAAGCCCAAAACCTCGGGCTGGCTCAGATCTGCCCTGAGCTGCTTCAGGGATGAGCACGGCACCACTGCAAGGCTCAAATCTTGGATTGCAAACTGCAGGGGAGCCCTGCTGCACACACACACAAACCCCAGCTCTCACTGAGGCTGGGCCACTTCCAGGGTGGAGAAACTCTGCTCCAGGGTGAATTCTAAGGCTGATTCATGCTGAAGAGCTGCAAAGGAGAGCAGTGGGCAGAGGCAGAAGTGGTCACTGTGTCTCTGCTCCCTCGACATGCTCTGCTAAGGAGGAATTTTCACTGGAAAATTGAAGACAGTGAACAGGTGAAAGGATTTGAAGGGGTTTCTGAGAAAGATGGGGACAGACTTTTTTAGTAGGGCCTGCGGGGACAGGACAAGGGGGACTGGTTTAAACTAATAGAGGGGAGGCTGAGACTAGATGTAAGAGAGGTTTTATTATGAGAGTGGTGAAAACCTGGCACAGGGTACCCAGAGCAGCTGGGGCTGCCCCTGGATCCCTGGCAGTGCCCAAGGCCAGGCTGGGCACTGGGCTGGGAGCACCTGGGACAGGGGAAGGTGTCCCTGCCATGGCAGGGGTGGCACTGGTGGGATTTAGGTCCCTTTTAACAAAAACTCTTTAATGAATCCTTCCAGGAGCACCAGGCCTGCGTTCTCCCACTTTGCACCCAGGAAATTCTCTCTGCTTGGGCTGAGCTTTCCCTGGAGTTCTGCCACCTCTTCCTTACAAGAAACAGGATCACAGCAGCCTTGGAGCCCAACATCCCAGATCAAGTGAGCAGAGACAGGAACCAGAGCAGAAAACAGCAGGACTGGAAAGACAACATGTGAGTTCCCCAGCACTGACTGGGGGCAGGAGGATGCTGGAGCTTGGATCTGCTACTTCCCATGAGCAGAATCCTTATTTTACTGATAAAAATGATTTAATCATCAATCTAAAGGCACTTTGGGCACAAACTCCTTCAGTGACCACTCCAAACCACACCCACTGGGGCTGTTAGACAAGGCAGAGCAGTTTGTGGGAAAGGACTGACAACAGCCCAAACAAAGGCACTCAGGTGGGGGTGGGAAGGATCTCCAGGAGCAAAGAGCCTTGGATGGGCTCAGTTGGGAAGACAAAGTTTGGCTGATGGACTTCAGCAGGACCACACCTGGGAGAAAGTCACATTTTTTATTGAGGTTATAGATGTGCCTAATTACCTCCATGAAATATGGACCTGTTTGTTAATCTAAGAGAGCAAAGCAGTAAATCATGTTAAATACGGTGGCACCGTGCTGCTGCTTCTGACAAAACTGGATTTGGTGTGGAAGGAAAAATTTCAGGTCAGAGTTGAGGGTTTTCCCCATGCAGGGGCAAGTGCACACATCTTTCTCCCTCTACAAAAAGCATGATGGAAAAGATATTTCAAAAAAAAGATATTTTAAAAATCTTTAAAAATATCTTTAAAATTAATTTAGTAATAAACATTCACCTCTGTGAGACAAGCAAGCTATATATATATAAATATATATATATATATATTCATCAATATGTTTATCCACATTTTAAAACTAGAAAATCCATTTCTCTAATCCTTGTGATGTTAATCAATTCAGTTCATTAAACCATGACTAAGAGTTTTAAATTAAAGATGAGTTTTTAGACATTACTAAAAGAAAACAATCAAAACAATAAGACAAAACCCAAACCCTCACAAGCAGGAAAACCCTCCCCACTGCATTTCTTTTCCTCTCTGTCACAAAAAGGCCCCAGAGACTCTAAATTTGACTCTTGATACCACTAGTCAGATTGGTTTATTAATTAAGACAAGGAACTTATTGGAATTTACCTTGAAAGACCACACAAGGTACATCATTAGAATAATTCCTTATAAAGAAGAGAAACCAAAAAAAAAAGGAGGATTTTAATTGAAATTCTTGTTGTATTGGTGTCAGAATAAGTTATTGCACCCACAGTGTAACCTCACCCCACCACTCTGGAGAGCAAAGCAGAGTCTTCTCAAGTTAAGGAATTTATTAAATGGAACAAACAAAACAAATGTCAGTCCTCTAAAATTATAACAAGAAAACAAATAATAGAGTCATGGAATGGGTTGGGATGGAAGTGATCTTAAGACCATCTTGTTCCAACCACCTTTCACTAGGCATGGCTTTTCAAAGTCCCAAAGTTCCAAGTTTAAATTACTTGAATTCTTGTCCTACTTTGCAGAGCAAACCAGAAAAGTAGTTTTTTAACAGAATGACTGATGGTATGCTTCAAAAGAGTTTTGAATTAATTTACACTCACAGGACATCTTTTAAATGCTCCCTTTCTTTATCAGAGGGGTGACCACAACATTTAGAAGAAGCTCCTGAGAAAGAGGTGAAAACTGGAAGTGATGCCTTTGGGAAGGCTGACCCAGAGCAGGGGCTGGGCAGAGTCCCAGAATAAAGCAGGGATTGATTCCAAGGATCTCCTCCATGGATCCACCTTGGGCAGCACCAGAGCCCAGCCAGGGCTGCACCCAAGATGACCCAAAATGGCCCCAAAATGCCCGGCCGGGCACGGGGTCTCTCCCTGGGATCAGCTCTGCTCCATTCCCACCTTGCAGTTCATTGTCCCAGCCCAGCTTTAGCCCAGGCACTCCCACCCTGCTTGTTTTTCTCTCTCCAGCCCACGGGGTTTGTGCTCCTGGGCTGAGATTGGGATCATTTGTCCTTGGTGCCCAGCTGGAGCAGGAATTGTTTTGTCTCCCTGCTCTGGGCACAGAGCTCACCATGCCCTGATGTGAAGCTCAGACCCCACACTAAAGCAGCACAGAATGTGAAACACAGAAAAGCCAAACCTGAGGCATCACCCTGTGCTCCCACAGCTCCTGTGCAGGTCCCTGTTCCCCTGGTTTGGTGCCTCCCCAAAACCCCAGTCCCTCACCCCTGCCTCAGCCCTGGCTGGGTGTGGCACTGGGACAGGGGGACAGGGCAGGGAAGGAATTCCTGGGCCTGCAGGGGATCACACAGCAGCTCAGGACAGCTCAGGTCTGGAGCAGCCTGGCTGGAATCTGCAGGTGGCTCTGCCTCGCTGTAGCTCTCAGAGTGCTGAAATTTGGGTTCTGTCAGCTCCATCCTCTCTCACCGAGGGCTCAAACCGAACATTTCAGCTGTCTGAGAGAGAGGAAAAGCAAAGCCAAAGGAGCCTGAGCCTCGGGAAGGCTGATGATCCCAATCCCTGCCCGCTCACTTCATACCCCAGCGAGGGCTGGGTCCTCTTTCAAACGCTCAGGAGGCACGAGGGGAATTTTCCCAGGAATTTTGGTACTTTGGAGAGCAGCACCTCTGCTGGGCTGGGCTGAGCTGAGCGTGCCCTGCTCCACTGGCAGCATTGTGTCTAAAGATTATCAGCCTACACTGAATATTAATTCAGCCCTGTGCTTACAGAATGACAAACTCAATCAGTGAATTTATTGGAGACATATTTAAGAAGGGGTATTTATGGATTAGGCACAGATTTTAGAAATGAAATGGGAGACAATCTAACAAATCTATCAGGAATAAGATCAACAACTTAAAGTTTAAACCAATCATCTTGAGTATATATTTGAACTTGGATATGCAGATGTGGTGCACAAGTCCCAATGGTTCAGCAATACACTCAAAGGATCAACAGCCCTATAGACAGCTAAATTACTCGGAAAGCCAGGGAATTTATCAAACATGAATTTCAAAGTGGATTCTAGCCTGCAGGAAAAAATGGAAGTGCCCATTAATGTACATACAAAATAAATGTTGTCTGCAAGCTCATTCAACTATTTATTTTTGACACGGAACTGGCTAAAGATTTTTTAATTTACATAAAAAGGTACAAAGACTGCAAGCCCTTTGATGGAAGAGATGGGAATAAATACCCTGCAAAAGAGGGTTTGTTTGTTTTTTAAAGAAGCACTAACAACCTGGCAGGTACCACACAAAGGAATCATTTACTCTCTTTCACATCTATTAGTGCATTATTTATAACTGACTCCAATTTGAGAACGCTGGCATTAAGTCTGTTTCTCACATGTAGAGGAAATTCCTACAAACTGATCATATATTATGGATGAAAATTGTAACAGCCACACTGAAACTGGGTGAAGCAGACTCTGCTGAATTCCACCCACACTGGAGGAGGATGGAGCCCTTCCCAGCTCAGGTGCTGCCCAATTATTAATTTATTTTACCGAGCAAAGCCAAAATAAAAAAGAAGTTAAATTTGTGCATTGCTGACGGAATATTTATATTAAAAAAATTGTTTTAAGATTAAGAAAGAAATAAAAACCATTGAATCATCCAGAGGCCTTTCCAAACTGAGACCCTGCTCTGATTGTATAAGGGGAGGGGCTGAGCATCATTAAATCAGAACAAACTGCATATAAATTACATAGGATAAACTTACGGTTACAAATTTTAAAATAAAATTCATATTTCACCCCCAAATGAAATAATTTTAAATCCTCCTAACACTTTTAAGATGTGGCCTGTTGCCCAACACAAACTTGCCAAAATTGGCATTCAGAAGAACCCTCCTTCTGAAGAAACTCATTAACTGTGTTGTAACTCATGGGATTTATATCTTCAGTCTTGTGACTAGGAGAGTATTTTTAAAGCCTCAGACACTTGAACCAAGTTCCTGTGTTGTTCTTTCAGCTTTCACTGAGGTTTAGGAAAAGCCTTAACTCTTTTCTGAACCAAACCCCACATTCAGAGTGCTTGGCATTCTCAGCAATGTCAGATTTCACTCCTGACTGCTGCAGCTCTGTGGCTGACAATGCTGTGGTGCAGAAATATTGAATAATGGCAAATAGGATTTTTTTATTCCCATCCAAAATCCTCCTTCCATTCCAAAAGGGATGCCCTGACCAAGATCTGCTGGAAGTCCCTGCTGCTGCTTCCTCAGCCCAGGGCTCCCTCAGGCCAGCAAGGAATGAGACAAAACATCCCAAAACTGAATTTTAGCTGTTGGAATTCTTTATTGTTTGGAATAATTCGGCCAGGCTACAAATGGTGTTGGACTTTAGAGCAGCCCAATTCTTCAACTGCACCGAAATGGAGTAAAATTAGAAGAATGGGGATGAATTAGAGCAAACATCCTCAGTACCAATCTGCACATCAAACCCAGGAGAGGGTGCAGAGCACTTTGCAGGACACTGCAGCCTCCTCTAGGGAAGAGGCATTAAATCTGAATTTTTTTTAAAAATCACACAGGAGACTCTCCTGATTTATTTGCTGTCCTCATAACCAGAGGATCTTTGCTGACAAAGTCTTCACCACAGTGGGAGGTGTTTGTATATAGGACCTGAGATGGAGGAAAAAATGCTTTATTGCTTTATAATATATCACACATAATAAATATTTGTTTAACAAAGCCTGCCTGAACTTCCTGCATTAATCAAAATTGAACGTGGCAGGAGTTGTATGATTAACTCAGAAGCCATATTCCAAATGATAAATAAACTAATATTAACCTTGTGTGTTCATTAATAATGCAAGTTCTCCATAGTTCACAAACACCACTGATACAGTTAATTGAAGGTTCACATTTGTAAAATATTCATAATTACAGTTTCAATGTTCTGTTCACTCAGGATCCAACCTAATAAAAATCACATTCCATGTGCTCTCCAAATTTAAACCCATCACTCCTCTTCATTAGGCTCTTGATGTGATGTAACACGGAAATAAACATCATTACCTGCTCCTAGGGGAGCACTTCTGGAATTCAGGAGTTCTGTCTCAGCAGAGATTTCACCTTTGGTCCCCAATTTCTGAGACTCTGGTCGTCCAGAGACTTAAAAATTTTATAATATTGACAGCTGCTCTGGGCACCCTGTGCCAGGGCCTGCCCACCCTGCCAGGGAACAATTCCCAGTTCCCAATATCCCATCCATCCCTGCCCCTGGCAGAGGGAGCCATTCCCTGGGTCCTGTCCCTCCATCCTTGTCCCCAGTCCCTCTCCAGCTCTCCTGGAGCCCCTCCAGGCCCTGGCAGGGCTCTGAGCTCTCCCTGGAGTTGCTCCTGCCCAGGTGAGCCCCCCCAGGTGTCCCAGCCTGGCTCCAGAGCAGAGGAGTCCATGGCCTCCTCTGGACTTGCTCCAGCAGGTAAATAGAATGTAAATGTAAATGTAAATGCAAATGTAAACACAAATTTAAACGCAAATGTGAATGTGTCTTTTTAAAAACCCCACAAAGACCCCAAACAACAATTTTTAAAAGTTGCAAAAAACCACTACAAAAACCAAATAAACAGTCAAAAAAAAAAAAAAAAAAAAAAAAAAAGAAAGAAAGAACAATCTCAAAATCCTACAAAATAAACCAGAAAAACCCCAAATTCACCTCTCTTACTCACAAGTGTTTTAGGAACAGGACCAGCAGAGCTTTCCTGCCCAGCAGCAGCTCCCAAAGGGTCACAAGCCAGAGTGACCAGCGTGACCAGCGTGACCAGAGTGACCAGAGTGACCAGAGTGACCAGGGTGACCAGAATGACCAGCGTGACCAGTGACCAGGGTGACCAGGGTGACCAGAGTGAGCAGAGTGAGCAGAGTGACCAGTGACCAGGGTGACCAGAGTGACCAGGGTGACCAGGGTGACCAGAGTAACCAGGGTGACCAGGGTGACCAGGGTGACCAGGGTGACCAGAGTGACCAGGGTGACCAGGGTGACCAGGGTGACCAGAGTGACCAGGGTGACCAGAGTGACCAGGGTGACCAGGGTGACCAGAGTAACCAGGGTGACCAGGGTGACCAGGGTGACCAGGGTGACCAGAGTGACCAGGGTGACCAGGGTGACCAGGGTGACCAGAATCACCAGCGTGACCAGGGTGACCAGGGTGACCAGAGTAACCAGGGTGACCAGAGTGACCAGGGTGACCAGCATGACCAAAGTGACCAGCGTGACCAGGGTGACCAGAGTGACCAGGGTGACCAGCATGACCAGAGTGACCAGCGTGACCAGGGTGACCAGAGTGACCAGAGTGATCAGTGTGACCAGCGTGACCAGAGTGACCAGCGTGACCAGAGTGACCAGAGTGACCAGAGTGACCAGAGTGACCAGAGTGACCAGGGTGACCAGAATGACCAGCGTGACCAGGGTGACCTGGGTGACCAGAGTGACCAGGGTGACCAGAGTGACCAGAGGAGTGTCCAAGCTCAGCGTGGTCCCTGAGTGTTCCTCACACCTGGCAGCAGGGAAGGTGCTTCTGCTTTTTCCCCTCCACAAGCCAGTTCTGCCTCCACTGATCCCATGAGGAGAACGATCAGCACTGGGAAATCCTGTGGGACCAGGGAATAACCCCGGGCAGCCCTGAGCTGGGCCAGGCTTGGGAGGAGGTTTTAAAAGCACCACCAAACCCTGGGAATGACCAATGGCCCTGGGTGAGGGAATCTCCAGGTTTCTCTGCCAATATTCACCTGCACACCACCCAAATCCTCTCTGCCCGCTCCCCTCTGAAGAACAGCTTGCTAAATAATGTTAATGAACAATTTGGGCAAAAAATGTTGTTTTTTGAGCCAAGCCCTGTGGTTATTCTGTGCCCAGAAGCCAAGAGTGTGGCTGGCTGTAAAACCCAGACAGAACCTGGGGTGAAGCAGGGCCTTGGTGCTTGCAAAGTGCAAGCAAATCACACCTGCAGTCCAAACATTCAGCACTGGCTCTGCACAAAAGAAATGGAGCATTTGCATTGTATTTACATCCCCAACAAGAAATTCTTTCATGAGATCAGGGATATAAAAAGGTGCAAAGGGAGCAGCCACGGTGCCAACCCAAATGAGGTTTCAAATCTGAGGGAAAGCTCAGGTGGAAAGTGCGCAGGTGTGAGAAGCTGCCCAAAATTTTGGCTGCACACACCTGGTCTGGGCACACACGTGATACCCATGACATTACTTTTTTTTTTTTTTTTGCATGGACTGTCTCTAATGCATTAATTCTGGGAAAGTCATCACACCCATCAGCACCCAGACCAGAGGCAGAAACACAAGCAAATGCCATCCTCCCTGCACTGTATTTTATGCCCTGTTTTTATTTCCTGGCCTTGCCTTTCAGTGTAAACAGTAGATGTTGTTCTAAGAGGTCACTTTTATGTGCTGGTGCACCACTGAACTGTTTAGGTTTAAAATGACACTACTGTTTAAGACCCAGTAATTTTCAGAACGTCTGATTTACTGCTCTGGCACTCTATAAGCCTCATTTCATACCTCCAAGAATGAACTAGTCAAAGTGTTAAATAAACATGAAGTATAAGGCTTGTTTTCTTTCCAAAAGTGCAAGCACTGTGTTACTCTAATGATTAAATATTGTTTAAATATACAACTGAGTGACTGGTTTCACAGTCGATTCTTTCCCTCTGCTTCATTTTATGTATTAATTATTTTGTGTTCAGACAAAAGCTTTAATTAAGAAGCATAAAGAGTTTCTGAAGAGTGAAGAAGTAATGGTTTTATCTGCATTAAACTGATTATAAACTGTTATTTCTGAAGGAAAAAGGCATCAGGGACGGAAAAAAAAAAAGAAAGAAGAAAAAAAATCTTGACTAAGCTGGAATCATTAGAGATGGAAGGAGCTGATCCTGTCCCACGCTCCAGCACAGGCATCCAGAGGGTGCAGGGCAAAGTAATCCCATTTACTGACCCCAAATGTTGTGTCCTGAGCCCCACAACACCCCAGACTACCCAACGTGCAGGAGTTCAGCTCTTCACGGGGGTGTGGAGGCACTGGTGCATCCTGTGCCCCCCTTCCCACAGCCCAACCCCAAAATCCCTGAGGGATTTCATAGCCAAGCCCCTTGGGATGTATTTAAAACTCAGCATATTTAGCAAAGCATCACCAGCCACGACGTGCCCGAGATAAAGAAGAAATTGAGTTACCTTGAGTGATTCTGTGAGTCCTAAAGAGAATTCACCAGTGGGAACGGGGCCCTAAACCAAGGGCCTGGCTCCAACACAGCTTTAAAGCCACTTCAAGCAGGAGATTGGTAAAACTTTTTAATGCAAAGTAGCACAGGTCATTAAATCCTCCCAAGGTCTGTGCCACAGCAACAACCTCTCACAAATCTTGGGAGAATCAGCAAGAGGATGAGCCCAAGAGGGAAAGGTGCACGAGAGACAGCTTCAGTGAAATCCATCCTCCAGGAAAAAGGGTTCCAGGCTCCTGATTCCTGTGTTTTTAAACCCAGGATTTGGAGAAAATGTACTATTTTATTGTCAGGTCAAATAAAAAAGGGAAAAAGATTAGAGAAGGAAGAAAAAGCGTTGAGTAGTCAAGCAGAGGATATTTTGAATTTTAAGTGCAAGAAAACACATCCAGTCAGTTTGCCATTGCAGACCTGATATCAAACTTACTCAAGGTTGTGGGCAGTCATTCCTCTGCCCATAAGGCACTGGGTATCCCAGCCTTTTTCTGGGAATTAAAATTCTGGGTGCAGAGTCAGAGAACATTACAGAACAACATGAATGGCCACTGCAATTCCCTCATTTACAGCCCCATTCCCACGTGCTGGTACATGTGCCAAAGCTCCTCTCAGCCTGCACAGCTCCCTTCTGGGTGGTGCCTTGGCCAGGCTGCATTTCTTGGAGCCTTTGCCTCTTGCATTGATCAGTGGAGTTTCCAGTCAGGGCTGTCTCTGTCTGCCAGGAATTGCTCAGGGGGTGGAAAACATGGACAGGACATGGATAGAACATGGCTTAGGAGGGGGCTTGGCACTGCCTGGGTGGGCTCCATCACCTCAGAGGTCTTTTCCAGCCAGAATCACCCTGTGGTTCTGTGAAGCAGAGCCCTGGGCTGCCCCTGCCCCAGCACAGCTCCTGACACCTCCAAACAAGGAGGAAGCTGGAGCTGCTCAAGGGGAAATTTCTAGAGCTGAAAGCAGGACTTGAAATTTGGCAGAAAATTGGCCTGTCAGGCAGTGATTTGATTTTGGGCAGATTTGTGCAGGAAGCTGAGGAGGAGAATGAGTTTTTGGTTGGTGGATAAATTTTGGTGTGCCCGGCTCAGCCCCTTTGCCAACTTTGTGCCTGCTCAGCCCTCAGCAAGAGCAGGGGAGTTGTAGAAAAGTCTTGTGGTTTGCATCACAGATTACAGTGATCCTTAGGGAATCACAGAATCCCAGAATGGTTTGGGATGGAAAGGACCCCAAATCCCACCCAGTGCCACCCCTGCCATGGCAGGGACACCTTCCCCTGTCCCAGGTGCTCCCAGCCCCAGTGTCCAGCCTGGCCTTGGGCACTGCCAGGGATCCAGGGGCAGCCCCAGCTGCTCTGGGCACCCTGTGCCAGGGCCTGCCCACCCTGCCAGGGAACAATTCCCAATTCCCAATCTCCCATCCAGCCCTGCCCCCTTTCATTTTAAGTCATTCCCCCTTGTCCTGTCACAACAGACCCCGGGACTCCATCCCACGGCTGCACACCAGCCCAGCCCACTGGCACAAACCTGCAGAGCTTCTCCCACCTCAGTTTTCTGCCTTGGTGGTCTGAAATCAGACCCTCAACCTCATGTGAGTGTCGGGGCTTTGCTGCAGTTTAATTCCTTTCATTAACAGTCACATCCTGCAGCTCTGACACCACTGGAGGCAGAAGATCTGCAGGGAAATGTAGAATCAAGAGCCATAAGATGCTGGGTTACAGTTCAGGAGAATTTGCAAGTTAAGTATGTGATGGCTGGAAAAGATGGAGATGTGTTGTGAAATGAGTCATTTCTCCATCCCATCTGCAGGCTGCTTAATTAAAACCTACAGCATTCTACAAAAAATAAAAACCAACCAAAAAGAGGGCAAAACTCAATTCTCAAGTGAGTGTTTCCTAGTGTTAAACCAATTTGGAACCCACACCATTCTCCAACCCTTAAAAATAAAGGGAGAAATAAATAATTAAATGAGAACAAGTGATGAAATCAATAAATAAATGAGAATTATGAGATAAATAATTTTTAAAGTAGGCATCTATAGCATTGTGCTGGTGCACAGCTGGTCTGAAGGAGCTCAAGCACAGAATTGTGGCCTGAATCCTTCCTCTGATAAAACCTCCAGGTGGTGGAACCTACAAGGGTGCAAAGTAGTTTTCCATGTAAAAGTGGAGATAATTCCACTTATAATATAATTCCAGGATATAATAATTATAGTAATCATTATATAAATAATATATACCAACATAATATATAATATATTAATAATATTAATAATGTATAATATTAATAATGATAATGATATGATAGATAATGATATGATAATGATATGTAATGATAATAATAATAATAATAATAGAATAAGATAAGATAGAGAAGAAGAGAAGAAGAGAAGAAGAAGAGAAGACGAAGAAGAAGAGAAGAAGAAGAAGAAGAAGAAGAAGAAGAAGAAGAAGAAGAAGAAGAAGAATTTCAGGATAATTCCAGGAGAAAAACAGGGAAAAACATCAGATCATTGGGAAAAAAATCAGATCAATACATCATTCGAAATTTTCCATAATATTGAGACTTTTCTATAAAACATTCAGGATTATTCCCAGCAAACTTTCCTTTTTCAGGAAGCAGCATCTGAAAAATAAACAGGAACAAAATGCATCAAGGGATGCAGAGAGTGCTGGGGATGTTATCCCAGGCTGGAAAAATCTTGGAGGAAGTTTTAAGTGCCCTACCTGATGCAATAAAACTCCCAACACAGCGTGTCCAGAACTTTGTGTTCTTCATTTAACAAAAGGCAGCGCCACAGATAAATATCAGAAGAGATTTGTTCATGCTGCACTATTGGCAGCTAAAAACAGATCACAGCACCCTGGCAGAGTGAGCAGCTGCCAACCTGTAATAAATGGATGGCTCAGCCTAAGGATTTACTGCCAATGGGGGGAAAAGGAGAGTGATGTGAACAGAAATCAACTGAGAGAATTGAAGAAAACACAAAATTTCTCACAGGCTTTCTCCAAAATACAAATTGGCTGGCAAGAGCCAGGGGGAAGAAGGAGAAATCCCTAAAAACCCAAAGAATGCTGTTGGGCTCCTCCCCTGCCCAGACCCCTCTGCTGCAGCAACACTCATGGGCAAGGCTTCCCAAACAATTATAACAAAAAAATTTAAAACTCTTTTTTTTTTCCCTAGATAACAACTGTTTTAATTGGCTTTTTTGCCTTAATCACCACAGGCAGAGATGTGTAAATACCTCACACAGTGTGCAAGGGGATGGGCTAAAAGGGAGACCCCAACATGAATGGCCAGAGCTGGTCCTTTGGACTTCTCTGCACCCTTCAGGCCTTGTGCTGCAAGGCTTTAATTTTGTTTAAGGCCTTCTTCAACTTTTCCAAAGGCTCACCTCTGGTTTTTTTGGCATCCAAAGAGCCTCTTGGGACAGGAGGAACAGGCAGAAAGGTTCACCTGAAGATGAGGAAAATCTTCTTCCCTGTGCAGTGACCAAGCACCGAACAGAGCCCAGACAGGGCGTGGAGTCTCCTCACAGGAGATATTCCTGAATTCTCTGGACACAAAACTCCTGTGCCCTGTGCTCTGGGATGACTTTGCTTGAGCAGGGCTTTGGGACCAGGTGACCCGAGGGATCCTTTCCAACCTGCCCCACCCTGTGAGCTCTGCATACTGTGGGATGGATGGAGATGAGCCTCTGCTCTAACGAGCCCAAAATGCTGATGCACCATGGTAAGCTTGAAAATATTCATCACCAAAGCACCTTCTCCAGAATTTTTGGGTTTGGAATTGTTCTTCCATCATCACCAGCCTTGATGGAGAAAGGTTTGGTCACAGGGCTCTGCGGGAGAAGGAGAGGGATTCATCCCCAGATGTATTTGTGGGCATATTCTGACTGTATTTTTTAATATTGTTATAGAAAAAGCATCTAATTGGTCTGGAGAGAGACCTGATTGTCCACTCACAGGGGTGTAATTGATAGAGCAGCACCTGCAGGGAAGTGATAAAAGGCATTTTATTTTCCTACAGCATTAATTACCCCCATCAGCTGCAAGTTTCTGTGTGGCCCATTATTGATCCTCACACACACAATAACAATAATTTCAGGGCAAAAATTCAGGGCTGAAGGTACCAACCTGAGCTGAAGTCCAGAGAAGAGGATCAGTCTGTGGAGAGTCTGGAGCAGCACTAACAAGCCCAGCTAATTCTATTTAGAACAGGATTAAAAAAAAAATAAAAAAAAAAAGGAAGAAAGTCAAAAGGAAGTAAAAGTTTCCCAGCAAACTGAAAGATATGAACTTGATAATTACTTGGAACCAAATTAATATCAGGATGGCTGCCATTATTCTCCGAGGACAACCATTTCATCTATTGTGCAGGTGTACCCTCCAAGAGTGGATCATGCTGATGAAAGACTGAGAGAATTTCAATGACACCTTGAGGGATCTTATGAATAAAATATCAAAAAATGGACATCTCCTTTGTATAGGAAGATTTTAATGCAAAAACTGTAACAGGTTTATAAGTTACACCAAGAAAATAAGGCAGGTTTATTCTGTCTGTGGCTGGCGACAGACAGATATTGCCCAGTCAAAGTTTCTCATACCCACAAGAGACTCTCCTTTCAAACACCCACGTTAGCTCTGTGCTGGACTCTTCTAAGCAGATAACAACACACTCATAAACCAACAAAACTGAGAAGTGACCCTTTCTCCTCCAAGCCCTGAAAATCAGAAAACTTTCACAAGGAAACCACTTGCACTCGCAGTCAAATCTCCACAGGGCACGTTACAGAAACAGGAAACAGGGAGCAAAGCACGGGAAAAGTGGATTTATAACAAACTGGAATAATTGTCTTGTCCTTAAGGAAGGAGAAAACGGTGATGGAGGGGAACAAGCTTAGGAAAACCTACACCCAAATTAATATTAATGAATATAAATTAATATAACCTGTCTGAGTGACCTTTGTCATGCCAGAGTTTTGATCAGTGTGTCATGCAGAAGTGATGCACGTCACAGAACCATGGAATTCCACACTGGCTTGGGCTGGAAGAGGCAGAAGCACAGGATCTCACAACCAATAAGTCTGGAAAACAGCCCCAAGACCACTGAGTCCAGCCTGTGACCAATCCCCACCTTGTCACCCAGACCAGAGCACTGAGTGCCACACCCAGGCATTCCTCAAACACCTTCAGGGATGGGGACTGCACCACCAATTCCTTGGAGAGTCCATTCCAAGACCTAAAAGATCACCTCAATCCAGCCCCCTGCCATGGTGCAGGTTGCTCCAATCCCCATGGTCAGTGACCCTCCATGGACACCCCACTGCTCCCATTCAGAAAGGGACAGTGCCACAGGGGGCTGGTGAGGGACAGGTAATGCTGGACAGAGGGAAAGAGGAGAAGAAAAGGCCTTGGGGATATTTGGGGTTGGTACAGCTGGGCTGGAGAAGATGGATCCACAGTGATCAGGGCAGAACAGGAGCTGGGCTGGAGAAGATGGATCCACAGTGACCAGGGCAGGACAGGAGCCGGCCTGGAGAAGATGGATCCACAGTGACCAGGGCAGGACAGGAGCTGGGCTGGAGAAGATGGATCCACAGTGACCAGGGCAGGACAGGAGCTGGCCTGGAGAAGATGGATCCACAGTGACCAGGGCAGGACAGGAGCTGGCCTGGAGAAGATGGATCCACAGTGATCAGGGCAGAACAGGAGCTGGCCTGGAGAAGATGGATCCACAGTGATCAGGGCAGAACAGGAGCCGGGCTGGAGAAGATGGATCCACAGTGATCAGGGCAGAACAGGAGCTGGGCTGGAGAAGATGGATCCACAGTGATCAGGGCAGGACAGGAGCCAGGCAGGAGAAGATGGATCCACAGTGATCAGGGCAGGACAGGAGCCAGGCTGGAGAAGATGGATCCACAGTGATCAGGGCAGGACAGGAGCTGGCCTGGAGAAGATGGATCCACAGTGATCAGGGCAGGACAGGAGCCAGGCAGGAGAAGATGGATCCACAGTGATCAGGGCAGGACAGGAGCTGGGCAGGGAAGGATGCTAATTTGTGTGAATTGAAGAGGAAGGACAGCTTGACATGAGGCCATGTGGAAACCAGAAGCCTCTCCTGTTGAGAAGAGCAGAGATGTTCACCTGTGAACCCAAAAGAGCCCTCAGGTGCAATCCCCACGGCTGTGTGAAATCATCACCTGCCACCACCTTCCATAAGGGCTGAAACTCTGCCCCTTCAGGCTGAAGCTCTCAGGAGGGCAGTGGAGGGCAGGACAAGAGAGGAAGGGCTGGAGAACAGCTCCATCCTGGCACAGCCAGTGTGGGATGAGCAGTGAGAGATGGTGCTCTGGGACCAAGCCCCATTCACAAGGGCACTGCCAGGGCTCCCCAGTGTTCCCTGAGGACATCTGGGGCTGGATGATGGCAAGGAAAGGGAGAGCCCTGTGAGGATGGCACTGGGAGGGTACAGAGAGGAGTGGCATGCCAGTGGTGTGCCTTGGAATCACCCCCAGGGAACTCAGGAACCACGGAGGGCAGGGGAAAGCTGCTCCTGGCACCACCAGGGATCTCTGCCTTGGAATCACCCCCAGGGCATTCAGGAACCACGGAGGGCAGGGGAAAGCTGCTCCTGGCACACCAGGAAAACTGCAACGGCACCAGCAGGATCTCTGCCTTGGAATCTCCCCCAGGGAACTCAGGAACCACGGAGGGCAGGGGAAAGCTGCTCCTGGCACCACCAGGGATCTCTGCCTTGGAATCACCCCCAGGGCATTCAGGAACCACGGAGGGCAGGGGAAAGCTGCTCCTGGCACCACCAGGCATCTCTGCCTTGGAATCACCCCCAGGGAACTCAGGAACCACAGAGGGCAGGGGAAAGCTGCTCCTGGCTCTACCAGGCATCTCTGCCTTGGAATCTCCCCCAGGGCATTCAGGAACCATGGAGGGCAGGGGAAAGCTGCTCCTGGCACCACCAGGCATCTCTGCCTTGGAATCACCCCCAGGGTACTCAGGAACCACAGAGGGCAGGGGAAAGCTGCTCCTGGCACCACCAGGCATCTCTGCCTTGGAATCACCCCCAGGGCATTCAGGAACCATGGAGGGCAGGGGAAAGCTGCTCCTGGCACCACCAGGCATCTCTGCCTTGGAATCTCCCCCAGGGCATTCAGGAACCACAGAGGGCAGGGGAAAGCTGCTCCTGGCACCACCAGGCATCTCTGCCTTGGAATCTCCCCCAGGGCATTCAGGAACCACAGAGGGCAGGGGAAAGCTGCTCCTGGCACCACCAGGCATCTCTGCCTTGGAATCACCCCCAGGGCATTCAGGAACCATGGAGGGCAGTGGAAAGCTGCTCCTGAGGTGGATGGGCAGGGATCTCTGCTTTGAGGCCACAGCTGGGCCCTGGAACAGGGCTCTCAGGGCAGTGCCAACAGGGTACCTGGAGAACACTCCCAGGCACAGGCTGGGATTGTTGGGGTGTCCTGGGCAGGGCCAGGAGTCGGGCTGGATGATCCCTGCCCATCCACCTCAGGATATTCACTTTTCCTGGATGAGAACACCTTTTCCCAATGCCAGTAAAATCCCAGACAGCACAGGAGGGGCTGTGCCTCCCCCTGGGAGGCTGCCCCAGACCTCCTGTGCTGCTGGGCACGGGGCTGCCCATCTGCATGGCAGAGCCCTGCCTGGCAGAAGCTGTGGAGGTTCAAGGGTGTTTCACTAGCACAGCTTATTGGGGACTGCATTTTCTCCAGGGTACAAGCCAAGCTCTACATCAAAGCCTGATTGAGCAGAAAATATGTGCTAATGTTCACAGCAGTACTCTATTATAGTATAAGTATGCTTGTAAATATTCACTACATGTTATTACGCCATTTGAACCAAGAATATTGCAGGGTTAAAGGTCGGCCCTAATGCTCTCTCAGGAGGCAGCAGTTTTGAATATAACCAAATGGGATAATGGTCAGGAATACCCAGAGGGGGCAATGTAGCACATCGTAAAGAATTGTGCTGTGAGTTTTAAGTTTTCAGGACAACAAAGATGCCAACGAGATGGCTCATAAGCAGTCATTATTAATGGAATGACAAGGGTAATGTTAAGCAGGATGTCTTTACTATAATAAATCTTGTCCCCGCGCCATTAGTAGTCCTTACAACTGCAAATAGCAGTTAGGTTATAACCTAACATGGCAGAATTTTATCCTCTCAATCTCTAATGTATTTTATAATGCTGTTAAAGTCAGGAATAGCAACTGTTTAAGCTCACTTAATCTGTGAGAAGTTTAAACACGAATTTTAAATGCGAAATCTGCTTTGATAGTAGTTTCTCTTAATTAAATAGATGAAGTAGCTTTTTCTAAGCATACACTGGGCTGTACTACAGGGTCTGGGGAGCACTGGTGAATTTAAAACATTAAATAATTTCCTTCAGATGTAACTCTTGCATTCTAAAAAAATTGACAGCTTTTATCTTAATTTTAAAAGCCATTTCTAAATTCATTTATGGATTCTTTCTTGTTACAACATTATGATTTTCCTGTTTGGAAATAAATTACTAATTTTTTTTCCTTGGAATGGTCTCGCTTGGGCAGATAAGAGTCCTCTTCTCTTCTCTTCTCTTCTCTTCTCTTCTCTTCTCTTCTCTTCTCTTCTCTTCTCTTCTCTTCTCTTCGCTCTTCTCTTCTATGCTTCTCTCTTCTCTTCTCTTCTCTGTCTTCTCTTCTCTTCTCTTCTCTTCTCTTCATCTTCTCTTCTCTCTGTCTCTTCTCTGCTCTTCTCTTCTCTTCTCTTCTCTTCGCTCTCTACTCTTCTCTTATCTCTCGTCTCTTTCTTCTCTTCTCTTCTCTTCTCTTCTCTTCTCTTTCCTTTTCCGTTTCCTTTTCCTTTTCCTTTCCTTTTCCTTTCCTTTTCCTTTTCCTTTTCCTTTTCCTTTTCCTTTTCCTTTTCCTTTTCCTTTTCCTTCTGCTTCTCCTTTTTTTTTTCTCATTTCCAAATTCTGATCTCAACCCAGAAAAGAGAACCAACAACTCTTTCCAAAAAAATGGCCTAATATCAGATTGACATTTTATGGTCATTCAGAATCTGATCCAAGGACAATACAGAACTTCCTAAATCTTTCTTCCTTGGCAAAGTAGTGATATGATTTTGAGGACTGAATAAAGAAACAAATAGAATGGTATTACACGAGAGCAATTATTCATCTTAACATATCAAATTTGGCTATGTTAAATGGATCCTGAATCTTAGCTAACTGTTTAATAAATATTTAAACAGCTTCACAGTGAGCTATTCACTTCACCTGCTTTGTTTTTTCTTCTGCTGGTCTCCCAGAAATAGGTGTGGAAATTCCCAGTTCCATCAGCTCAGGGTGCCACTGTGGCAGAGCTTTGGGACTGACGGAACCCAGAGTATTAACCAGGAGTCAGCAGAGTATTAATCAATATCAGCAGGCCCATCTCCAACCATTCTGGTGTTCAAAGCACTCCTTGACAGCTTTTCTCTTGTGACACTTGTCAGGAAGGCCACTGAGCTTCCACGTGACTAATGTGGAACTCAGCAAAGTGAGGGGACCACAAGGGTCCTGCACAAAACCCACCAATATTCAGAATAATAACAAAACTCTGTCATTAAACATTTTGGTATGCAAAGGACCTAAAGAGCCAAGTGCAGTGCTGGAAAGTCCCAGAGAGAAGGAATTGCTTCAGCCAGAAGCTGTGTTATCCCTAATGGCTGAGGATCATCTTTCCTCAGTGCCCACGGTGCCAGGAAGGTTCAGTTCCTCCCACTGTGACAGATCTTCACTGTGACCTTTAGTTTCAGAAACCAAAAGAGCAGAGAGGTGTTAATGCCCCATTTCTTCACCCAACTCCTGGCGCTTCATGGAGCATCTCTCAGCCCTGGATGAGTGGCCAGGGCCCAGGAGAGCCACAGGATCCACATCCTCCCTGTCTCCTGCCAGGACAGATCCCCTGGGGACAATAAACTCTTTCCTCCACAGCAAACGATGGCCACACCATTATTCTGAAAGCTTTGGGTTCAAACCATGGCAATATGTCAGGGCGTCTGAATGTAATTTTAGGGTTTTTCCAATTTTCCAAAGTAGGATGCATACCAATAGCAGCAGCTCAACACCCTCATTGAATTACCAAGAATTTGAGCCATTTTCACATCAAGGCCACGCTACAAAAGCACACCAGAAGTTCGGTGCCAGCAGCAAATAAAGGAATTTGGCCACCTAGAAGTGATTTCCAGCAGACACCACTGATGCCCAGGCTGTTACTGCCCCTCTTGCATGGCTGGGAGCCCCTGGCAGGTGAGGCAGGAGCAGGGGCACAGCCCTGGATTCAGCAGGAGCTGCGGATCCGCTCTTCCCACCCAAATGCAAAGCAGAGCTCGCCGTGCTCGAGAGGTCTGCTCTCTGGTGAGGTTCTACATTAAGATGTGACAAGCTCCTTATATACAAGAGGATAAATGATATGCAAAGTCCATACTCTTTGTTCTGACAAGTGTCCAGAGGGAAAATTCTGGAGATAAAGCTGTAGCTTTCTAAGGCACCGGGGTAGGGTGGGCAGAATGAAGATTTTATCAAAGAAGTTGAGCATTGAAACACTGAAAAACACCACATTGCCTTCTCCTGCCCCTTCCCACCCCCATCAGTGTCCTGCCCTTACCTCCCACAGCCACCCAGAATCATTCCAGTCCATTGGGAGGGGCTTTTTTCCTTTTATTTTTTGGTTTTTGTTTTTTGTTTTTTTTTTTATTTTAATAACTAAATATATTTATAGGAAGAGATCACCATATAAAGTGTCTTTTTTTCCCTCTGAGGAGACACTCAAGAGGATTGTCCCTGCCTGCTGTCACCTGGAAAGACCAGTCTGTGTTTCCCAGTGACCAGTGCTGGGGCAGACACCTCACTGAAATCCCTGCATGGGACAGAGGAGGAGAAAACAAGAGATAAATTGAGGAAAATGGCTAAAAAATGACTGGAGATGTCCATTGGGGTGTGAGGGCTTGGATATGTCTAAAATCCCACCCAGAAAAGGAACCAGAGCAGATTTTTACCCTGCTCTGTTTTAGCAATGTGACCCCTTTAGATAGAGAGATAGATGAGAGATGATAGATAGATAGATAGATAGATAGATAGATAAATAGAAAATATATCACATATATAACATATATTTCTTTCAATATACAGATATCTATATATAAATAGATCGATAGAAATATATACAGATATCTGTATATGTATATATAAAAATGCATATATAAACATATTTCATATATAAATAGATTTATTATATAATACAAGGCATGTGCATATGCTGATATTTTACATATATAAATATCATTATCTATAAAATACATAATATTAAATGTTACATAATATAATGAATATAACATACACAGTCTCCCCCCAGGGACAACAAGTCTAGAGAAGCTTCTCCACTTGTGTTGTGAACACTCCAAGTCCCCACTGACTTGCAACACATCAAAAGTAAGCACCAATTGAAACAAATTTGGGCATTTTTGTGGCTGCCCCATCCCTGGAAGTGTCCAAGGCCAGGCTGAATGGAGCACTGGAAAACCTGGCTGAAGGTGTCCCTGCCCACAGCAGGGGTGGAATGAGAGACCCTTTGAAGACCTTCCAACCCAGACCATTCTGAGATTCTGTGATTTCACAATTTTTTAATTGAACCCAGGGATCTGTAATACTTTTGTTGCCTTTGGAATGAAAGATTCTGGTGGCAGAGAAAGGATAAATCCAGATGTAAGAGAAACAAACTGTTGATTAAGAGCTCAGCGTGGTTCTTATGTAAATACGATGTAAACATTAAAATTCACCCTTAGCTCTGTTTACCTCCAAAGTGTAGAGCTCATCAATTATTAGGCATTGTTTTAATGCACACTCTATGCCCCCATAATATGGCAATAAGTCCCAAAGACTTATGTAAAATATCTCTTTTTTAATCATGTCTAGTTTCATAGACAAAAGTAATCACTAAAAAGCCAGTGGCTACAAAAACTGCAAACAAAATGAACCTTTAAAAGCTAATGACTTAAGGGTGATTTTACAGACATATAAAGTATGTTAGGGGCTTACACTATTTGTCATTAACACATATTTTGAAAGCTCGGCTAATATAATGTGACACAAAATTAGTCAAACACAATTCATGCAATATTGTTTAATTTTACTCCTCATTTAACTTGGTTTTAAGCAAAATCATTATGTCACATGATAACGTTCACTTGAACAAGAAATATTTTATAATGGTGTCTGCGTTTCGAAATGAGTTATTAGGAGCTACATGCTGAACACATTCTTAACTATGAAAACTATAAAGCTAATAGCTTCATCATATTTTGACAACATCTACATACTTTATGCATTATTTACAAGAAAGATATAAAATGAAACTACTGAATATCTTGCACCATACTTCACAGTCATAGTTAACTGGTTAAAAATAAAACACATTTATCTTCTGCCGGCTCTAGATTTGCATAGGGATATTTGCATACCATGTTGCAATGTGCTCTTAATGTAAAATTTAACCTTTGTACTTTCCCTCTGATGTGGAAGGTATACTCATTAAGTTAAAAATAATGGTAAAAATAAGTCTGCTGGTGATATACTTTCCATGAATGATTCCCCTGAGTGGTGAGGAAAGGTAAAATGTGGGTGGGAAAATGTTTAATTGAATTAACTCCTCATTTCCTATATTTTTATTTCAAATTTCACCAGCAGTGCAATTGGAGTGGTATTTGTCAACCACACAGGTTCTACCTTCAGTGCTGGGCTCTCAGTGCCCTTCCATCCTGCGTGAGGAGGTGCATTTCTAGGTGCAGGTGGAAGCCTAAATCACAGACACGTGGAATATTCTGAGTTGGAAGGAACCCACCAGGATCATCCAGTCCAGCCCCTGGCCCTGCACAGACACCTCAAAATCCCACCCTGGGCATTCCTGGAAGTACTGTCCAAACTCTCCTGGAGCTCTGGCAGCCTGGGCAGTGCCCAGCACCCTCTGGGGCAAGAACCTTTCCCTGATGTCCAACCAAAACCTCCCCTGACACCTTTTAATTGCAAATCCAATTCCTGAGTGTCAGCACTCCAAAAGGACCTTTCCAAAAGGAAAGGGTTTGTTGCAGTTGAACATTGAGACAGACTTTATACCTCTCAAACTTGCTCCACTTCTCTGCAACACCTCAGTCCATAATGCCACTTTTCCCCCCCTCCAAACAGAGTGACTTCTAAATAACTCCTAAAAGAAACAAACTTCTAAAAGGAGCCCAGCTCCTAAAAGGAACAACCCTATTTTTGCTGCTCCTCATTTGGGTGATGTTTTAGAGTTAAGATGTCACCTTTTTGTATGCAAAGTGTGCCAAAATCAGTGACAGCAGAGCCTATGACCCACAGAGCTTTGTTTCACACTCTGAGAAAATGCAGGTGAATGTGCTGGACGCTACGCAGCAGTTCTGACGCTTAACGACTCCCAAGCAATTAATGGCCACATCTTCTATTTTGCTTTCCAAAAAATTCATGTGAGTACCTCCCTGCAATGCTGCCTCTGTTACCTGCTGCTGGTTGCTTCTCTGTCCCAAAAGAAAACCCCTTTGTGTGAAGGAATTCTGCGTCAGTTGCTTACGCGCGGTAATTGCCCCATTATATTTTCCCTTTTTAGGGCAGATCTCACACTGGCGTTTCTGTGCACTGACCCACCAACGACCTCCGCCGTTGACCTCAAAGGACTACTTTCTCTTTTGGTAAGAGATAATTCAGTCTCCCTGGTCTGCCTCCTGGGCACAGTCAAAATTATGTGTGGTGATTCTGCGGTGTGGGCTCCTGTCTGCTAAGGACTGAGCTAACACCGCCACATGCAATTAATTCAGGACCTCGGGATGGCCTTGAACGGCCTCTCCTCTACAGGGAACGGCTCCCGCCACACCACCCTCTCCCCACAGAGCCCTCACCCCTAATAAACACGAGCAGGAGCATTCAGAGGATATGTAAATGCATTAATTATTTATAAAACCAGTTAGCGAGCACCCGCTACCCGCCGTCAGCGTCGTGCCCAGACGCGGGGCAGAGATGCTTTGCCAGGAGGATTGGAGAGCCCCAGAAAGTTTTAACTAAATAGCAATAGGCTAAATTTCCAGCCAGGAGCAGGGCAAGAATTCAGGATTGGAGTTCTACTTGTTTAGTGCCTCATCTGGCCCTGGCTGTGACGGTTCTTGCAAAGATCCTCAGCGAGGTAAATAAAAGCGCGGAGCCCCAACAACGGGCTGTTATTGCAGGAGGTGTACAGAGCAGGAAATAACTCTCCCAGGGATAAATTACATGTGATGAGGGCCAAAAGAATACAGCTCCTATTTCAGGAAGTCTTCCAGGCAAAAGCAGAGATTTGGCAGTTTTAGCGTTCCTTTCAAGACAATACACGTACACCAAAAACATTACTCTTCACAGAGTACCCCAGAGGCCTTTCCAATCATCTGGATGCTCACAGTTATTCCATTCCCTCAAATTCAACACAGATCTTCTTTATTAATTTTAATTTGTCATCAATAACCTGACAGGCTCTCTTTCGGCAAGAAATACTGTATTAACTGTTTCACTCACTGTGGCAGCTATTAAAAATGTGATAATGATTAGCAGTAATGAGGTCAAATAGAATAATGTGAGTATAAGTTGCTACCAGCGAAATATATAACACAAGAGGATTTATTATGTTCACTTGCTGAAATGTAATTTAAAAACAGGATATTACCACCTGCTATGCTGGCTCATAGGGTTATCCAGATCATTTAAGCATTTCCTGCTAATATGTTTATTTGCTTCTGGCAGATATTGCCACTACTGTATTTCAAATAACTACACTTAAAACAAAGTTAATTGTTCCTATCTCCTTAATATAAATATGATTATGTAAAGCAAAGATTAGATGACTAGCTGGTAAACAGAATTATTTGAGCATCAGTATCAGTTAGGATAAAAATGGTGCAGGAACGTTGAGAGTTGTGGGAAATAAATCAGCTCTGGGAAAAGCAGATCTTCAGTAAAGAAACTTTGTGTAGGTGCTAAGGGGAGGTTTAGGAAAGGCTGTGCTTTAAATATCAGAGCAAAATTAATTGAAACATTAGAACTTTTTCAATACAAAATCTGGTAGTTACAGTCATTATCCTGTATTCTCTTAAAAAGATTTTGAATTGGACTACTTTATATTACTTTTTGTTGATCTAAATAGAATAATCCTCAGTTTTCATTGCAGCAACACAGAGCAATTCGATGGAACTGCAGGTCTGCTTGATCTGCAAAAGCTTTTTCAGATGGGGAAGATAAAGGTTTAATACAACGACAAAAACAAAAAAGCTCATTCTCATCTGCTGAGCTTTAATTTTGAGTAAAGATTACAGAGTTAGGCCAAATTCTGCTCTGCTTGCACAGCTTTAAATCCTCTGAATTAAGCCAGAATTCAACCTTAAACCTGTGAGATGTAAAGCACGACTTAACCTTCATTGCTGGGACTCCTGCTCCCTGGGAAGATGGGCTGGGGGGACTCAAGTCCTGCTGGAGGAAGGAGACAACAAGAGGATCACTTTTTTCTGGGTATAAGGGATAGCTGTGCAGCATTCCCAGCGAATTCCACAATGATCAGGAAGGAGGGACTTGATTTTTGGAAAATTTTAGTCAGCAGTCTGACATTGAGCTTCCATTGTCTTTCTTGCGTTTGGCTTTTCAATACAACTTGTCATGTAAGTAATGAAACAGGGACAGGAGAGCAAAAGCAGCAATGCAAAGAGGCTGTCAAGAATGGCCTGAAGTTGTGTCAGAGGGAGGTTTTGGTTGGATTTAGGGAAAGGTTCTTCCCCCAGAGGGTGCTGGCACTGCCCA
Source organism: Serinus canaria (assembly GCF_022539315.1). NCBI lineage: Eukaryota > Metazoa > Chordata > Aves > Passeriformes > Fringillidae > Serinus > Serinus canaria. Next base: position 33,693,915 of record NC_066320.1, read on the forward strand.
GGCTCCCCAGGGAATGGGCACAGCCCTGAGGCTGCCAGGAGGGTTTGGACAGCACTGCCAGGGATGCCCAGGGTGGATTTTGGGGTGTCTGAGCAGAGACAGAGGCTGGATCAATGATCCTGGTGGGTCCTTTCTAACTCAGAATATTTCACAATTCCATAGGAAGAGAGGATGTCACAAGTCAAGGCAAAATACACAATCACAAATAGACATTTTAGAATATGCATTTATACTTATTTATTCTATTTAAACAGGGGTTTTTTTAATCTGGCGTGTTTTTTCATGTTATCTCACATACACCTGTTGAACAAATCCATATATAAAGTGGGATTTCCTGAGATTTACATAACCTTTACTTTTTAAAAAGCTGGCTTCAATGGATAGTGCTTTATTCCTGGCAAAGGAAGGGCAGCCTGGAGTTTGAAGGCAACTCTGAGTGTGAAGCCCTGAGCTGTGATTAATTATAATAAAGACTTTCCCTACCTGCATCTTTCCAACCACCACCAAAAATGCCACTCTTCATCTTCACTGAATAAACAAGACATGTAAAAATTATACATGAGACATTATACGTTTAGTTTGATAACACCACAGTGCAAAAGAAGTGGAATAGAAATATCAGGATAAATGTATGGGAGCTTGCTCAGCCTTTTTTAGCATCTTCTTCCCACCTCCAGCTCTGAAAGTGTGAGTGTTCTGAGTGACACTGGGATCATTGGAAGCCCTAGAAATCATCATTTCTGCTCTTAGCAGGATTTTTCCCATACAATAAAAATGAAAGGTTCCCCCAGTATGGGATTCGTGCCCTGTGACTAATGCAGGGGGTGAGACCCAACCAAGAGAGGTTCAGCTGGCATCCACAACTAATTAATGGCTGGAGTAATTGGGCTCTGGAACTCTCCCCATGCAAAGTCAGCATTAAGAGATGAGGCTCAAGCTGGCACTGCCTCATGCCAGAGTTTGGTTTTGTGCCTCTCAGGAAAAGAAGGAAAAGGGGAAAAAATGTCACTCTAGGACACAAAACAGAAAGATGCAGACACTGGATTTTCTAAGGCAAGAAAGAGAACTTTTAATGTTTGACTCCAACATTTATAGATTTCCCAAAAGTGACAGTGGATTGGAGGATGACAGTGCCACCTCTCTAACGACACTGGACAAACTAACAGCCCATCAAATTTCTCCTCCTCCATAAAAGAATGCGAAACAATGAGCTATTTACAGAAAGTGTGTGAGAAAGTTTGTTACAAGAATGTAAACCTCAGGAGGCTTAGAAAAACCTAAACAAAAACAAGGCAACAAAAAGATAAAAAGAGTGTGAGGAAATTAAGGAAAATAAGAAGAGTGAGAAGGAGTGAGATGGCTGAGGACTGTTCCAAAGTTGAGTGATTGATAACACAGCCCAGGGAAGGGCAGAGGGACAAATCAGGCGGTGGCTCCTCAGCACCCTACGTGCCAGATGTCAGGAGGGCAATTCCAGGAGCTTCTCCTTCTCCTGGCAAACCCAATCTCCATGGGGAGAGGCCTCTGGGGGCCTCCTGCCTCCCGTACCCCTGCCCAGGTTCCCTCCAGCCCCGCGTGCTCCTGCTGCTCGTGCGACGTCCCCCCACCGCCGGCTTTACATCCCAGCTAAATTTGAATTGATGATGGGTGCAGTGTTTGTAATCCTACATCAAGCAGCGCTTGTGTCTGGCATTTATTTGTCCTGTTGCTTTGGCAGCTTCTTCCAGAGCCTCCTCTCATCTGACATGTCAGGTCTACAATCAAAGAGGAATAGTGAATTCACTTTTACAGTTAGGCAAGCTGAATGCTATTACCCATGTATTTGTCACCAACCTGCAGATCCCAGCCTCTAATCTGCCATCTGGATGGATGCTACAAAGTTAAGAGCCAGGGACATGCATTTCTCAGTAACTACCTGCTGTCAGCTATTATTTTAAGGATCCTGTGATTTTCTTTTATTTTGACTAGAAAAAACAAGGCAGCTGCAGTAATAAAAAGGCATATCAACTAGTCACTTCCTGGCAGATTTGTCACTGGTGTGGATACAGCAGTGGTATTTTTTGTTAGCAAATGTATACAGTGGAATATAGTATTGTAAATCTGTAGTGCCTTCTTCACAAAGGGAGAAAAAAAAAATCCCTTTTTAGAACCTTGTATACTAGTCAACAAAATAAAAAATGAAAACGTATTTGCTCTCACCTTATTGTGCACATGTATTATATTTTTCTTTTACAATATTGTCCATTGTGTGCAACAGACTTGGTAAATATCGTGTTTGGGTTTAAAAATTTCCATTGTCCTCCCATCGTGGGGCTGCATCCTCACTCACTGCCCAAGTCCCAGGCTGTAAATATTTGCTGAGAAGAGTCAGAGGTTTTCTGTTTGGAGAATCTGGAGAATAAGATTAACTTTTCAATTAACAATTGAACAATTAACAATTTTCAAATTAATTTATTCTAATAACGCTTTGAAAAAACACGGGCGAGAAATGCAGTGATGGAAAAGTATCCTGGACCAAATTAATCCCCTGTGTGACTCTATTTCAGTCAACATAGCTATATCAGGATAAAATTATAATTAATTGTTATTAATACGAGCATGAAGCAATGGATGAGAATAGTCTAAGAGTGAAAAAAATATATACCCAGTTCAGGTCCTGTGCTTCTACACGAGAACAAATTGCTCTACTTTCCAACTGCCATTTATCATCATTTTGGATGATAAAGGGATTGTTCTGCTTTTGCATTTCATTTTTTAGGAGTTCTTTGATAAAGATACTGCTTGCAGTTCTCAGTCTACAGCTGGATTAAAGAGCTAAAGGACTTCTCATGATTTTTTCAGGATGTGGGAACCCAGTTCCAGGGGCCTGGGGTGCCCCTGGCTGGTGGGACATCCCCACACTGCTGCAGATGTGTGTAAAGTCAGCATCCCACACAGCCCAGGACAACCCATCCCACCCAGAGCCTTGTGCAAGGACCACAGCCCTGGGTTTGCAGAGCAAATGGAGCCTTGGCCCTAAACCCTGGAATCTTGCAGCTCATTTGGAGAAAAGAAGGCTCCAGGCATTGTGGCTTCCCAGGACTTGAAGGTGGATTATAAAAAGGAACTGAGTTTTAGATAGGCAGACAGGGACAGGACACAGTCAGTGTGACAACTGAGCCATGCACACCTATAATCCATTTCAGCCAGATTTTTCTGAGCTTTTCCTGAAACATTTTTTCATCTGATGAGTAGAAGTTCCAGAGAGTCCCAGCCAAGGGAGGATGAGGATGTGGGGACTCTCAGGGACCCTCATTCATCATTGCTGTGACCTTCACTGGGCTGGTGGTGGGTTCAAAACCTACTTGTGTATTGGGTGAGGCCAATTTTCACTTCCTGCTGCTCTTTTTTCCTGCAGAGAGGCTTTTGAAGAGCTAAAGTGAAGGGACTGATCTCTTGCTTACGGCTGATGAGTTCTCACTAATGATCAGAGGGCGCTGGGTACTTTGGGATTTGGTTTTGGTAAACATGCTCAATTTAGATGTTTATTCAAAACATCCAAATCAGTCTCTGAGATGGTTCTGACAGCTGCAGAAAAGTGAACAAATTGTTGATGGTTGAGGAGCAATCAGAGTGTAGAGAGTTTCATGAATTAAATTTTAATAGTGCTTTCAGATGATTCAGAGCCACCCGGCTCAGATCTCAGTCAGCACATGGCATTACCTGGTAGCTGCTACTCTTGCCCTCTTTGTCTTCTTCCATTTCACTGCCTCTGTCTTGTTTTCAACCAGACAACCATCAGCTCGAGGGCTGGTGCCACCACTGGGGTCACCCTGTGTGACTCCAGCACCTCTGACACAAATTACAAGGACTGAGCCCCAGAGAAACAACTCTTGGGAAGAGGGGATGCTGTGCTCCTAAAGCCTGAGACAGGGATAATGACAAGGTTTTTAGGAGATTCCTTGTGCTTACATTTGCATATCATAATCAGTGAAAATAACTTGAATATATTAAATGCAACCAGGTTTTGCTTGGAGCTCCATCCAGCCATCCTTCCAGGGATGAGGCAGCCACAGCTGCTCTGAGCAACCTGTGCCAGGGCCACACCACCCTTTTTAAAAATTTAAAAACCCTAATTAAAAAAAATCCTAATCTAAAATTCCTAATTTAATTCCTAATTTAAAAAAATAAGGATTTTTCCCCCAATATGTAATTTAAACCTACTCTCTGTCCCTTTGAGTCCATTCCCCCTCATCATCACACAAGATGCTCACTGGTTGGAGGACCAACCTCCACTGCTAACACAGCCCAGGATAAGCAAATTTCCACTCAAAATACCTAATTAGGTTATTCCCACATCATCATCCTCCATCTCACCCATCCCTGTGGGCGCTGCAGGAGCAGCTCCACCTTGGCACCAATAAAAGGAAAAGCCCCATTTCTTTCTCTTACTCTCATTCAAGTCACAAGTGACTCTCCAACTATATTTCAGCAACTAAATGAAAAATAAGGTTTAAACTGAATTCTGATAGCAGTAGGATTAGAGCTGAAACACCCAGAGAACTGTGTAAACATTGCTGGGAGTATCTGTAAATCCGAGTGCTCTGTAAGTCAATCTTCACTCCAGCGTGCTCGGGTCGGGTGCAGTTAGGATGAACTCAAGCTGGAAGTCTTGTCAGACTGACAGACCCGAGTGCAGTGGATCTGTGTAACTGCAGCCAAATGCTGTCCCCTTGGCTCTCAGCATTCCTGGATGGGTGGGCTCACAGAGATGGTCAGATGCTCTCAAAAAGTGCCTTCAACAGAAAACATCTGTTCCACAGAAGAAGCATTTCCTCCCCTTTGCCTTGACAGTTTTAAACTGTGGGGGGAAAAACAAAAGGGTCTTTTTATATTGAAAAAAATTCTTGGAAAAGCCTACATTGCTCCTGATTCATAGGATTTTGGAGTATTTTTTAGAGAAGTATAGAATCAAGTTTTCAAATAATATCTATTTTTAATCTCAGTTTGACTGCCCAGAGAGCAGGGCAGTTTGAGACCTCTTACTCCCCATAAATAATATGTGGAGCACTAGAGGGGCAGCCCATGAGCTCTTTGCTGGAAGGATCAGGTCTGAGCAGAGTTTTTGGTAAAACATTTGAGTCAGCAAAGCTCCTGGTGGGTCATATCACACAATTGATATTTAGGGGTGAACGAGAGGATGCATCAGGGGAGAGGATCATGGTTTGGGATTGACCCCAATGACCTCACAGGGCTTTCCCAACCTCTGTGATTCTGCTGGATTCATCTTTGCATTGATGTCCATCCACCCTGAGAAGAAGAGAGGGATGGGCAGCACCTGCATTTAGCAACTGCCAAAATCACTTGGTGGTTCAGAGAGGGGCTCAGTCCTGTCCATGAGGCTTTCCCAACCGCCCTGGGTTCATTCAGGCAGGAGAAGAGCAATCAGAATGCTTTATTTATTCTTTGCAGAGCTGTCAAAAGATCATTCCTTCAGAGGGGGCGTGAGGGTTCAACTCCTTGCCCGGGAAGTTAATCTTTGATACGAGAGAAAACGCAGGATTCCTTGGTAGGAAATTCTGCTAATAGATTAAAGGACTCTCCTGCAACCTTTTAAGGTTATTTATTAGTAATTTATTAATCCAGTTGGAACAAAACCGACTGTTGTTTTCAGAATTCATTTTTCAGGCTGCAGCCTCACACCAGATGACACTCGGGCGCCGGCTCTTGGGGAAAACACATCAAACCCTGGTTCATAATTTATGTAATGACATATACTTGGACACTGATTAGCTACCTTATCAGCCCTGTAATAAAGGAAGCATAACCCCTAGTTTATCATTCATTTATCTGAAGTCATTTTGAATAATATCACAAGATTGTAATGTAATCATTATGCTGTACAGCATGTGTGGGCCAGTACACTACACTGGCGGTGTCAGAGGACTGTCAGAGTTCATACTACTTAATTTGCTCACTTCTTACACATTTATGAAATTGGAGTCAACAGTCTGGTGGAGCAGGGATATTCCAGCCGAGAGACCTCCACAAATTGTTAACAGGGTGTTCCATGGGAGGGTGAGACAAGGTGAAAACAGGATTTTTGGTTGAATTTCATGGGTGGTTGAGGAATGGGTCGAGCACCCTCCATCCAAAGCACTCGCTGGCTTCGCTGACACTGTGTACAAGGAAGAAGTTTCCCTTTAGTCATCTTAAAACCCTCTGCAATTCAAAGGGGTCTCCTCACTGTCTGCAAAGCTGGGAGAGCTCCTGAGTTAATGATGGAGCTGACAGTGAGATCCACAGGCTGAATAAACACCTGGGTCCTGCATCCCCCCAGCTCTGGGGGGCAGAAGGCACCTGGGGGGGATCTTGGAAACCCAAGAGCAGATCCATCCTTCTTCCCAAGGCTGCTTGGGGGTTTATAGCCAGCTTTCACAATATTTTACCTTTCTCTTTGAGGGTCTGAGCTTTTGGGAATGGTGTTCATTCGGGGGTTTGGCTTTTTACCTTTTTCTAGACTTTCTGATCTAGGAGAAAACTCTGGACACAGCAACTGGTTGAGTCTGAAAGAATTGGGGAAACCCCCCAGTGTTCATATGTATTCCTATATGTTTATGCTGTTCCCACGGAATTCAGTGCTCAGCTTCCCATTTTTTGAGAGCCTGAGGTGCACCACTGGAAGTCTGAAACAAAACCCAGCAAACCTCACCCAGAACAAGGGGCAAAAGTGAAACACAGCAAAGACATCTCAGTGCCTTCTCCTCACCCGGGCTGTCACCTTCCTCTCCAACTTTAATTTCATGGATCTGGCAGGGTTAACACCAGGTTAGCACCCCTGGATGAGAAATGGAGGATTTGGGGGATTTCCAGTGGCCGGGGCAGGCGGAGGGGCCTGGGCAGTGCCGTGGCAGAGGCACAGCCCTGACAGATGAGAGGGGCTGATGGATGGAAGAGCTGGTGACAAGCTGTACTGGGATAATGATTGCTGGGCAGCAGGAGCCATTAGGGTGTCATGGAAAACCCCCAAGATTAATGAACAGCACGAGTTGGATAAGTAATGAAAAAAGGGAAAGGATGGGAAGAGTAGCATAATGTTTATTTTAAGATAGTTAATCAAAAGGAGCGAATAATTAAAGCTGCAGTTCTTTCCTGACATGAGTTTAGGGAAATTGTAACTGCAAAAAAATTAAATAGAAATAAAGCATGGAGCTGAGTATCAGTGTCCCAGTGGGAAGAGTGGAAGGACCTCTCCAGACAGCCCCAGCAGAGTGAGGGGATGGATGACATGAGAGTCTTTTCCTTCTGTGATTGCCAAACATTCCCTGCTCCATCCCTCCCATATAAATAATCATTCCAGCATTAGAGATTAAATGTTTACTGTAAAAACAATTAAATTTGTTTCTAGCACTTTTTAATGTACGGCAGTAAAATCAGATCATTTAATCATCAATCCTGCATCCAACATTTATTCCCTAGAAATGCAATTCCAGTCACAATTTTATTTCTATCAGAATAAAAATATATTCCCCAGATCTCACCGCAGAAGCTCTTCAGTAAATTTTGGCACGTGGGTTCAAAGTTGATGGAAAAAGGAGGGATGCTCAGCAAATTATCCCTGGGTGCAGAAGAGGGGCTGGGGCAGTGGGGGAGAGGGGATGACCAGGCCTTGCAGGGCCCTTCCAGGCTGTAATTCCTGCAGGGATCCCACTGATGAAGATCAAATGATATTAAATGACTGGGCTTGCATCAAGCCCAGACTGAAGCAGATGAAGCAAAGAAATTAAAGGAGTGTGTGACGCCCTGCACAGCTGGAACAGCGACAGAACCGCAGGAAAAACGGGAATAAACTTGGAAATGGGGATTGTGCATAAAACCAGCCAGGCCCCTCTGAAAGACTGGAAATTTAAATATGAATGAAATTTAGGAAGTTCTGCTTCAATTTTTTAAAAAAACCCATCTTAATAATCCAAGAAATAACTCACACTCAAAAGAGGTTTGGTTGGATTCTGGAAACAACAAAAGTGTGAAATAAGAAGGAACAAAGGACAAAGGCAATAAAATGTGCAAAGATGACATAATATCATTTAAACTGCAAACCACACATCACTTCAATTTTTAAAAAAACACACCTAAATTACAATGAAATCTGGAGGGGTTTCAAACTTCAAAGCAGAAAGAGCAGCCAAAATGAAAAAAAAATTGCCTTCTCATTTTCCAGCTTTACACCACAGTAAAGTTTTGCTTCCTAAAATAAGAAAGTCATTGATGATTTTTGCCATAGAAAGGAGTCAGGAATATTTGATGCCACTCCTGGACTTTCTGGTACCACAATTTGTTTAAAATATTATATGAAATGAACTTTGTCCCAGCCTCTGTCCAATCTGAGTGTGCAACTGGGCATTTATTCCCTGAAGGCACAACAATAAAGCAGAAAAACTTGGTTTGGATGGTTAAAAATTTCAAAGTCCTGCTCAAACACAGGTAAATAAATTGGAAAACATTATGAATATTTCTCTCTCGGACTTTTCCATGTTATCACTCATGAAGCACTTCAATAACAGACTCTTTTTTTCTGGGGATATTTGCAAAAGGCCATTTGTCAAACATTTCTCCATGGCTGTGTTTGCTGCATTGCAAAATAAATAATGTAATCTGTGATGTAACTGCAGAAAGATGCAGAATTTATAAGATGTGATCCCAGCAAGGAACAGATATTAGACCACATAGTTTCAACATTTTTTTCCAAAGGTCTTTGGGAATGTTGTCAATACTTCTTGAGGGATGCAAGGGCTGCCAAGTACATCTGCCTGCAAATTGTGCCTGCACCACCTGTACCAGTCAAATCCAGGGAAAATCTGAGGAACGTGATGCAACTTCGGAAATCATTTCTGTCACACGTCCCACCTGCACATAAATAGCAAATTCTGGTGCTGCCCAGCCTTGGATGGAGAGCTCTGAGAAGGAATTAAAGTGTTCAGCTACCTTCATCACCTCCAGCTCGTGCCCAGCCCAGCACAGGATGATGCTCCTCATTTCCTTTCTCACTATTCCAGAACCACTTTCACAAAAAGACTGGAGCCTCCTAATCCTTCTGCTCCCTCCCTGGGCTCTGATTGCTTCTCCTCTCCCCCACAGATTCTCTCTCTTTTCAGATTTAAACTGGGTTTTTATTTCTAATTGTCACTGGGGTTGAGCCCCTGTGCTTCCCAATGGAAAACAAACCAGAATCACAGAATCCTGGAATGGTTTGGGTTGGAGGGCACCCTAAATCCCACCCAGTGCCACCCTGCCATGGCAGGGACAGCTTCCCCTGTCCCAGCTGCTCCCAGCCCTAGTGTCCAGCCTGGCCTTGGGCACTGCCAGGGATCCAGGGGCAGCCCCAGCTTCTTTGTCCAAAAGCCACCCCAAGGTAAATGCACCACAAAGCCCAATCTGTCAGCCAGAGCTGGAAACCACCCCGAAGGTTAATGCAGGAATGTAGGTCAGAATTAGACACTCAGCCCCACTAATGTGGGAAGAAGCTGCTTCCCAGTCCTTATCCACACAAACCAGTTCATCCAAACATCCCCTGACAGTGTGTCCTACTGAAAAACCTCTTTTTTTTTTTTTTAAATATATACCAGGATGAGATCTAGTTCCATTCTAAAAATAGATCTCATCATTTGTGCTCATATAAAATGTTACCTCCCTAACATCCTGCACCAAGCACTGTCGGTCACCAGACAGACCCAGCTCCCCCAGCAGCTGCTCAGGTGGTTAAAAAACCCATCCTTCCTCTGCCCCCTTTAATTTACAATTGCTCATTTACCTTAAGTGACACCCATAATGCTTCTCCCCGTCAGCCTGCTATGCTCCTGCTGAAATGGTGGAAGCAGGGAATAGGTTTGGAAGTGGACATGGAAGCACAGCTGATAATTAAGGTTAGAACCAGAATTAGCCAGTTATTTACTCTTAGGGATTGTAGCACCTGCTCTATGCAGTGCTGCAGCTGCAGATCCAGAAAGAAGCTGGACTGTGAGGGCATCCTGTTGGCTGGGGGTGAATTTACTCCCTGGCAGGGCTCTTTTGGACCAGGAATCTTTCTCCAAACCCCCAGAAATCCTCCCAAGCAGCCTGAACTGCAGACAGCTTTATCCTACCTGCACCAGCACGCCTGTGAAAAGCACTTGCATTGTGCTACATCTATCACATAATTAATCCCAACATTACTGCACGAAATCTCATGTGAGATAATATTTTCCAGAAATGTTATGCTACAAAAAGGTCAAATATCATATAATTTTTTCTGCTGGATCCTCCTTTGAGCCATGTTTACCCTAAGATATTAGGTTCCAGCAGGTAAAAAAGAACAGTAACATTTCATAGCCCAATCAATAGAATGGGGGTGGATTAAGTGCCCTCAGTGGTGGCACAGGCTGGAGGAGTCAGGGAACATCCAGATGGGCTCCTGCAGATCCTTACACATTGTGGACACAAGAATCTGTTGTAGCTCCTAGATTTCTATTTCTATTTCTATTTCTATTTATTTTAATTTTTATTTTATTTTATTTTTATTTTTTTTTAATTTTTATTTTTATGTATAATTTTAGTTGTAGTTGTAGTTGTACTTTTGGTTTGTTTTTATTTTTATTTACATATTGGAAAGCTGTTTCCCAGCAGACCAGCCTAAAGGTGGAACGCTGTCACTGGGCTCTTTGCTCACAGACAGGGATGTCACCAAAAGGAAATTCAGCACTGGAGTAGCAGAGGAGGAAAATATTCTTAAGAGGTGTCCCTCTTTGTTTCTCATCTTTAAGTCAAGAGGATGAGCTAACTTCAGGCTGCAGAGTACTTGGAGTTGTTTCCTGTTCCAAACCACTCTAAAACTGCCTCACCAAGGTCCTCTCCTTTTAAAAGCCAGGCCCAGGCCAGGTTGGGCACTGGGGCTTGGAGCACTCTGGGACAGTGGAAGGTGTCCCTGCCCATGGCAGGGGTGGCACTGGATGAGGTTTAAGGTTCCTTCCTGCCCAAACCATTCCATTGTATAATTGTATCTTGTACAATTGGGATAGATACAATTGTGATTGTGTAACTCCAGAAAAGATGCCAGTGAAATGAATCTGAATTGCTCCATTTCCCTCTCTCGTGAACCTGTGGAGAGCAATTCCTTTTGCTGGTAACCTTCAAACCATGGGCTCCATCAACCATTCCCATTCACTCCTCCATGAAAACCAGAAATAAAATGTACAGAACCAGAGCCATCACCTGCACGTCCCTGTGCGGCACCTCCACAACTTCCATAAATCCAAACCCCTACGGATTTACCTGCTATTAAAACCCTCTGTGCTCTCTGTGACCATCAGGAGGGAGTGAAGGCTTGCAGCAGGTGAGGCAGCGATTCCTGATCCCATCCCAGGCAGGAGAATGCGCTGGGAAGCACAGCCATGGACATCTGCTCAGGGCTGGCCGTGGCACAGTCCCTCCTGCAGGGACAGGGACCCTTCCCTGCCGGCCCAAGGATTCTGCTCTGGACAGGAAACGAGCCAAGTGCAGTCCTGGGTTTTATTTTTAATTTATTTCCCAGATCTGATGGAGAGATCCGGAAAGCAGAGGGAGAGAATTGTTGTGGCCTCTCGTCAGCGACAGGCGGGATCTGGAATAAAACTCTGCCTTGCTTCTGGGGGAAGATTAAAGTGGTTTGGAAGCCTGAGAAAATGTCCCTTTCATTTCAGTATTGATTGGTCTTTATTGAACACACACACTTCTGCTAACGCTGCCTTTGGTGGGTTTTCTTTGGGTTTGTTCAGTTTTTACTTCTTTCATGACTTCAAGTGCTTTTGACAGTAATTTTCCCTTTGCTTAACTCAATCAGCTATTGATAAAATCCAACCTGAGATGCTGAGTCCTTAAAAAGAACCTGTGGTTTTTTTCTCTATTCTTTAAAAAGTACCACTGCCCGTATTTACCGTGAACCATCTGTTACACGTCTAATTAAAATATATTTGTAATGAGCTTATTAGTGCACAGAATATGTCCTGAACAGGATGTCAGTCAAGAACTGATTGTTTGGAGAGATAAGATACCTTAAACTTGTATTAGTGCAACAAAACCGTGCGCTGGTATTTTCATCCTGTATAAAAGCAAATTCCAAGAGGGCAGGAATTCACACACTTTTTGTAATAATTTCCTCTTCAAATGTGTGGCTGTTCCTTTCTAATATAGAGTCAGATGGCCTCTTATAATTGCAGTATCAAATCTTTGCCTCAGTTTTCAACTGCAGGTGATTTCAAATGATTAAAGATGCACAACAGGGAATAAACAAAAATGCTTACATGCAATTATTTTTAATTAGTATTTGGCTATAAAGTGTGTGCCTTCATAAAAAAGTCTGTTATTCACATAAACATCTGTTACCATACACACAAGGAAACACACTGTAAGTCTGTCATCACATCACCAAAACAGAATATACTAAGGAAGGCTGGACAGGAAAGCCAACACTTTGAGTTCTTAAACAAAAGATATAAGCATAACTGCCAAAACAGACACTGCACCACACCTTTCAATTAGCGCAGCTCACAATCAAAGGAAGAGCTATTACCAATGGAATTATACTTGAAAATGTTAAAATAGATGGAATTATTCTTTGAAAACAATGGAATCTGTAAGCACAAGACGATTTCAAACTCTTTACTAATTTTGCACCAGCGAACATAATCAAAACGCTTCCTGTTTGCACAGTATCTCTGGGTACTCTTCTGACAACTTTTTTAAATCTTATTTTTGTTCGTTATTTAAGCCCTCTCAGAAAAAAAAACAAAAAAAAAACAACCAACAAACCCACCACCAAACCCCTGCTGTGGCGTTTGCACATAAATAACCCCGCACTGCTCGGTTCTGGCCTCATTTTGCAGACTCAGGGACGCTGACATATTTTAAGCAAGCACGCGACAAACAGCAGAAGTAAGAGAGATATACAGGGCAGTATAAATTAATACCGCCATAATTGATAGGTGGAGATAAGGTTGCTCTGCGGAATGCTGAGAATAAAAAGAAGAGGAGGTGTGAGAGCACCTTGCACATGAATTACTGAGTCGGTGGGAATTGCTGAGCTCTGCTGCGAGGAAGCTCTTGGAAACACCTCCAGCAGCCAAACTTAACACCTTACCTCCACCAGCAGAGAGACCCACAGCTTTAACCACCAAATAACACAGCTCGGCTTGCATGGACATAAAACCAATTGTTTAATTAAAAAGTGCACGTGAGGGGCTCTGCCTGGTCACCTACAGCCAGAGAGGAAACATTCCTGCTCCTCAGCTGTGGCTCTGCTGGGACCAATAACCAGCTCCGGCAACAGAGCCACCCTGGGCTCTGGAACAGGGATGGAGGCTCCACCTGTGGTCCTGCCCCAGCCCCTGACCCACTAACTGTGCACACAAATCTTCCTGCATATCCTGAGAGAGCTCGTGTGCTTTAAAATCCTCCCGTCACCAGCTCTTGATGAGCGTCCTCTGGGCCCAGCCTCCTCCTCAGACCAGCTCCTCTTGGCCCAAAGAGAAGTCAAAAGTGCCCTCAGAGTTTCTAATGGCAAAGATGACCCTCTGCAAGGCAGCAGATCCGAATCTTTTCCAGCTCCCTTTGATTTACAGGCCTTCTCCTGCACATCAGCCTTTCATATATCTTCCCAAGTGTCAGAAATATGAAAGCCATACATTACACACAAAGAATGGCCCAGTTCATTACTATCATTTTATTTATTTAACAAATACGGTATTTAATCAGAAGGAACTGACAGCTGCAATTGTTTATTGCAATCATACAACACGGCAATAAATAAACATTGCACATTAAGTAGAAGGTAGAAGGATCACTGGAAACATCCCGTATAAAAAATCCTTCCTCAGGATTCCTCACTAACGGACAGTATTTGTAAATCTATTGACAAAGAGCTCCAAAAAGATGGAGCAGTAAATAAAACCCGTGAGAGCAGACAAGGTAGGTTTGGCTTTCAGACAAGCAAATTAATTTCTGGGTTGACTCCGGAACAGAACGGCTTCCAGTCGGCTCTGGACTAGGACAGTCACTTATCACACCCTCCCTCGTAAATCAAGCAGCCCCAGGAAAGGCTGAGCTGCCTTTTAGTGATCAACAATTTTCCATAGCATAAAATGCAAATCACCATGTCCAGAGCATCCATGAGATGGGCTGGGCTCCTGACTCCCAACCCTCAGCAGCTCCACTTCACCCCCTGGAGTGGGGACCCTCCCCAGAGGAGGTGGGCCATGTCACAGCCCACAACCCTCCACTTTTCCTTCTTCCCTTCTCTTTGATTCTGTTCTCAGCTTTGCACGTCCTGGCTGATTCACAAAAAGCCAAGAAAATGTTATCTCCATCTCAAAAGCCTCCTATCTCAGGCTCCCTCCTGCTTTCTGCCTGCAGAAAGTGGGTTTTGCTTAAAGACACCTCAGCTTTCCCAACTTCAGTGAGAGTTTTGCAAGACTTTGTGGAGCAGGAGTGCCTCAGTAACTGTGACAGATGGCTGGGCCTGAGAGAAGAAATAACCATTTTCCTCCTGAAATTTGCTACATTGCCATGGCAGGGAGATGCTTCCCTTCACTGCCTAGGACTCCCCAGGTTGAGAATAAAGTCAGCACTTTTCTTTATTTCTCTTCTCGCTGGCTCTTCCCTCTGGTTTAAAAGCACCTATCATCCAGCTTGGAATGTTCACTTCGAGGGAAGAAGCTTTAACTCTTTGTCCCTTAAGACAAGGCAAAGTCAGAAGGAAAAGGAAAACAGATCAATCCTGGCAGTGCCAGGCAGTGTCACCTGGGGATGGCAGGGACCCTCTGCCAGCTGGGCAGGGACAGCCCCCTCACCCCCACCACTCCCCAGGGACTGGAATCATTTCTGAATATCCAGGTCCTGGTCCTCTAATTTGGGAATAACTGGGTGGATGTGGTTATGGGGACAAGGTGGCCTTGGCAGTGCTGGGAATGGTTGGACTCGATGGTCTCAGAGGGGTTTTCCAGCCCCATGGATTCTGTGATTCCATGGGCACATCTCAATCTGAGCCTGCAGACAAGGAGAAATAAACTGAACAGCACCTCAAAGAGTAAAGGGACAGAGGACACAGAGGTGACAGCAACCAAAAAGTGACTGACTCCTAAAATGCAGCAATTCCTCCAATAGCTCCGGATATTTTACGTTCAACTAAATAAATACCACACAGAAAATACCAATGCAAAAATGTTCTGCTCATTCTATTATATATTATATGCTAAATAAATGCTATTTATGTGGCTTAATTTTGAAGCTTTTTTTTTTTTTACCTTTTTTAAATTATTTCCAAAGAAGCTGATGGCAGTGAAAAAAATGTTAAAGTGTATCCAAGAAGGTTAAACCTCCAGCGTGGGCTGCTTGAAGGAGGTCAGTTGGAGCTTTTAAAGATGGTTTTAGTAGGAACTCGATGAATGAAGCTCTTCAAAAGCATTTCTAAGTGCTAATTAATGCAAGTCCTAGAGATAAACAAAGCAGAGAGGAGCAATTGTGCCTGCAACAATGTGAGGACTTCAAATGAGTGTCACATCTTTGAAGGAGGAATTTTAGTTCTTCACTTTATAAATTAATCTGTCTCCAGAAGCCTATTATTCCTCTAGCATACAACTTAAAAACAGGATGTATTTGGGAATTTCCCATTGAGGGAAACATGAAATAATGTGACAATACTTGTGTGTAGAACTGTGCCAAAAAAACCTCGTGTTTCTTTGTAAGTTTAACTCAGAACCAGCTGATTCCTGGAGCCTCTCAAATGCCACTGCAACAACAACAACAACTACTCTCCAATTTCCATGACCATGGAGAAAAATTCCAATGGCAAAGCAGCCTCACACAGCGCAGAAGGCAAATAAAAAGAATCAAGATTTATGGATTTGGTGTTTTTTTCCCTTAAATCTCATGATCACCAAGCAATCAGCTGGATGGGTTTGGGATGGGGGGAGGCTTTATCAACCTCTTTATTAATTAAATACTTCCCTTGGTTTTATTTCAAAGTCTATCCAAAGATTTGCATTGGGCTACTCCAGGTGTCAGGGAATCACAGGATCCCAGGATGGTTTGGGCTGGAATCACCCAGTGCCACCCCTGCCATGGCAGGGACACCTTCCCCTGTCCCAGGTGCTCCCAGCCCAGTGTCCAGCCTGGCCTTGGGCACTGCCAGGGAGGGGAGGGCAAGAGCTCAGACAAAAACACTGCAGAAAGAATAAGAAAAACACAACTTTTATTTGCCTTGGAAATACTTTGGAAAGACAACCTGGATCTGGAGGAATCATGAGGAAACACAGTAAACATCCTCCTGGAAAGTAGGAATATTGCCACTTGGTGTCCAGGCCACTGGTAGCATTGGAGGAATCTTACATGTGACAGCTGCTCTCCTTTCCCCTGTTAATTTAATTAGTCAGAGAAACAAAGTCCTGGTTGCAGAAATCTCTGGTCCTTTGGAATGTTCCACATTTCGAGCTTTCCTCAGAACTGGGGGAATCCCAAAGAATGCCACTTTCTGTTCCCATTTTTCTGACTCTGCCTAAACATTTCCCAGGTAAAACCTCAGCACATTCATGTCAGCACGAGATGGAGGATTTTTTTCCTTTTCCAGCTGTCCCATCTGTATCTCTAAGCACAATTTTATTTAAATGCTGCAGCAAGAAGACTTGTCCAGACTATATTTTTCCTGCAGCATCCATCTCTGAGTGCCCTGATTTCCTGTTTCCTTTAGCTGGCTGGGATCCACCAGGAGATGACATCCCACCACTGCTGCCTGAAGCCATAAATTCATTCCCTGCCCGCTCAGAGGCACCCCGGTGTGTTTCATGCAACACAAACTTGTGACATCAATAATATTTTATAAACTCCTTCTTTATCCATGTTTTCTCTTTTCCTGCAAATCCTTAATTAGCCATGCTCCTGCCCAAGCAAACTGGATTTTTTCAGGGGTAGGGACTGGTCCTCCCAGTTCTCTTTGACGAACTCAGGCTGGTTTACTGGGGAAACCACTAAATTATCACTGTGCTGAGAATAATAAATTATTATCAGCCAAAATCTCCCTTTCATTCTGGCAAACAGAAATACTTCTGTGGATGCCTAAGTGCTACAGGAACCATCTGCACCCTGGGGGTTGCGTTTGCTCCATCTCAGACAGAAAGGGATTGGGAAATGTTTGGTAATTTCCTCACTCTGCTGTTACACTCCACACTCACCTGCAGCTGCTACACGCAGAGCAGAATTAGTGTTTTCGAGTTTTTTCCTAGTTTTAACCCTTTTCTAGATCATTTTCCACACAAACTGCAACAGCTACGGGCCTCACTCTGAAAATTTCCCCTTCATTTTTCTTCTTTCAGGCTTCCAGGCTCCCCACTGTCAGGTTTCCCACAACCCTCTTATGGCTGTGAATATTTTCTCTGCAGAGCTGAGATGAACGTGGTGGAAAGCACTCCTTGGCTACTGAGGAGCTTCTTCTCCTGGAGCAGAGACCCATGGATTTCACCCCTCTCCATTGGCACAGTCTAGAAATAAATATGCTTTTAGTCACCCCATTTGTGCCTTAACCTTTCAGCACCCTTGCCACTTATCACATTTTCCAAGGTCACCCACTAACACCGTCTCCCCAGTCGCCAAATCGATGCGAGCAACATCACACTTCCCATAAAAACAGTTCTGCTTAAATTCAAACCCCATGGAAAAAAAAAAAAAAAAAAAAGAAAACAACAAAAACAAACATTCCCTGCAACAGCTCAAATGTCTCAGGAAGGGCCAAAGAACCCAGGGCATATTCCTTAAAAACAATGGATTTGCACCATTGGTTCTGACTGAGCATTCAGGACATCCTTTAGCCACTCAGTTAGCAAAGTGGCCATTTGTAAGCAGGGTTAGTAAGGCTGTGACTAAAGTTAAGCCAAGAGTCAAGCCCTCTGATGACTCTCAGGTTAGCACTGCAAAGGGAAGCTGCCAGTGAAGGCACTGAGGCTTTGGACAGACAAGGACACTGACTTCATTCCAGGAAAAGCAAATACTGATACTGCAATTTAAATCATTTCCAACATTTTCTCTGCATAAGACTAATTCCCAGCAGTGTTTGCAAAAGCCTTTCTATGGAGTGCTTTGTAACAGATCCAACCAGCACAGATAAACCCCAGACCCTCCCAGGATTCCCAAAGAGCTGTAGTCCCAAGGAACACCTTGATGTAGGATGGAACTCTTCCTTTTGGGACAAGACACTGGACAATTCTGTGTCTGTCTTCAGTTGCTCCAAGAGATTATTTAGGGATTATTTACTGTTTCCTGGCTTTATGGGAAGATGCTTTTCACCTGTGAGTAGAACACAATTGATAGGAGGAAAATTTATTCCTACATTGGGCTTTTTAAATCCCACACTGGTGTTTGTGTTACATTCCAGCTGCGTGTTTGTGTGGGCACTTCCCTCTCCCTGCTCCACCCAAAATTCCCCTCCCAAGCAAAAGGTCCCAGAACCAGGAGGAGTCTCTGCAATGATCCAGACCTGAATCAACTGTTATTTAGATAAAATAAACTTCTCCTGGATGTCAGGTTGCCAAAATGGATTATTTAGTGGAGCCTTGTAGCTACACCTCCTGGTCGTGCTGCACGCTGGTGTAAGATCCATGATGATTGCAAGCCATTAGTAACTGTCACTACAGAGCTCCTGCTGCAAAGGAAGGAGACAGGGAGAAATACCTCCTAGCCAGGAACTGGAAATTGGATTCAGGAGACATATTTATTCTGGATTTTGAGCCTGGTTCCACGTGTGATTGGTGGCAGCTCACTTACCTGGCCTGCTCCACGCCTTCCCCCTCTGAGGAGGGAAATGAATCGTGTTTTCCCTGCTCTGAAAAGGTCATTTATATTCTCAGATGGAAATGGCCAAGTGCAGAGTTAGGGCCGTGAACCTTTCCTAATCCCGGGATGGTTCACACCCGGTGACACTTGGATGTCCTCGGGCCATGGCAGGCTGGAGCCCCTGTGCCAGAAAACAAAGCCTTTAAGTAGGAGCAAGATTAACTTCTCCAGCCAGGAACGGCAGTGGGAAGGCTGGGAGCCACAGGGATAACAGCTCCAGGAGAAATTCCAGGGATTTTGGATCCGCACCGCTCCAGCTTGTGGCTGTGGAAGAGCCCAAGCTGCTGCTCAGCCTGGGCTGCCCCCACACCCACCAACATCTCCTGCTCCACGTGGGAGCAGCTCCCAGCCCAGGCAGGACCAACTCACACTCAGCACAGCCCACGGAATCCTGGGGACGTTTGTCCTTTTAATTGTGCTGACAGTCTCACTTTGTGGCAGAGTTCTGCACAGGAAAATTTCATCCCTGAAAAATTCCGATCCCTCTTGCGGGCAGCAGCTGTTGAAATAACTGCTTTGCAATGTAATCCCCTTGTTCAGTAATTCTTTGCCTTCCAACGCTGTAATTTACATTTTTGCCAAGGAATCAAACTGGTACTTAAGTATGAGAATAACTGAGGATCCTGCCTTTGTCTCCAGCCAACTGATATCCTAAGCCCTGCTATGACATTATATAAATATTCAAAAAATGCCTGTGAATGCCATAATTTCTCCAGGTCTCACAAATGAGGAATTATCCAAGTAATGGATTATGAATGGAGTAGTAATGTATGGAAACATTACCCACCCAAAACATATTAGAGCTCCCAAAGACTCAACATGAAACAAAATGTGTTAGAGGTTTAACAAAATAAAGCTGTCCCCTGAGATTCTGCCTCACTAATTCCTATTAAAAAACTCCAGAAAGGTGAAAATACTCACAGATACTGTTTATTTCTAAATATTATCAGCTGAGGAGTGCAGTCAGGAAGATGTTATTTAAAATACCTGCTTATCCAGCTACAAACTTGGCAAGTTTAAAGTGAAATCTTGAAGCTTGCTAATCCAAGATTTCTAGTATGAGGTCTCTCAGTGCCTTTTCCTCACCAAACTCACAATTATGTTCACATTTTGCCTCCAGTTGATAAATTTATTAAAAAAAAAAAAGTAAATGTAGTTAATTTGTCTGTATTTTGAAGCAAAGTTTTAAAATAAAAATGTAAGGCACTGACTGGCACAGGGTGCCCAGAGCAGCTGGGGCTGCCCCTGGATCCCTGGCAGTGCCCAAGGCCAGGCTGGACACTGGGGCTGGGAGCACCTGGGACAGGGGAAGGTGTCCCTGCCATGGCAGGGGTGGCACTGGATGGGATTTGGGGTCCCTTCCCACCCAAACCACTCCAGGATTCTCTGAGTAGTTTCCTGCTGAGGGTGTTTGTTGTGCCTGTCCCTAAAATCTCTGTGGAAGAAATTCCTGCCAAGTTTATGGAGCTGCTGGCACCACTTTGAGAAGCCATTGCTCAACCCAGCCCTGCTCTGCTGTCAGCAGGCCAGACCCTTCAACCAGTTCTTACTCAAGCATCCTTTACTCAGGAGAGTGGGGCAGAAGTAAAGATTACTCATCCCGGGAGTTGCAAAACGGCTGTTGGAGGTTTCTGCCCTGGAGCCAGCCATTGTATGGGAATGACTGAGGGAGGGAGGAGCCAGCCTGTCTTCTGAGAAGGAAAGTTCTAGGAATTAATTTTAAACTAATTTAAGAAGTTATTGTTTACTGACCTTTCCTTTTTCCTTTCCTTTCCTTTCCTTCCTTTCTTCCTTTCCTTTCCTTTCCTTTCCTTTCCTTTCCTTTCCTTTCCGTTCCTTTCCTTTCCTTTCCTTTCCTTTCCTTTCCTTTCCTTTCCTATTCCTTTCCTTCCTTTCCTTCCTTACCTTTCCTTTCCTCTTCCCTTTCCTTTCCTGTCCTTTCCTTCCTTTCTTCCTTTCCTTTCCTTTCCTTTCCTTTCCTTTCCTTTCCTTTCCTTTCCTTTACCTTTCCTTTCCTTTCCTTTCCTTTCCTTTCCTTTCTTTCCTTTCCTTTCCTTTCCTTTCCTTTCTTATCCTTTCCTTTCCTTTCCTTTCCTTTCCTTCTTCCTTTCCTTCCTTCCTTTCCTTTCCTTTCCTTTTCCTTTCCTTTCCTTTTCCTTTCCTTTCCTTTCCTTTCCTTTCCTTTCCTTTCCTTTCCTTTCCTTCCTTTCCTTTCCCTTTCCTTTCCTTTCCTTTCCTTTCCTTTCCTTTCCTCCTTTCCTTTCTCCTTTCTTTTATCCTTTCCTCTTTCCCTTCCTTTCCCTTTATGCCTTATGCCTCTTCTCCTTTTTCTCCCTTTCCCCCCCTTTTTTTTTTCTTTTTCTCTTTTTTCCCTTTTTTCCCTTTTCTTTTTTAATTTCTTTTCTCTTTTATCCTTTTTTCCTTTCTTTAAAACTTGCAAAGCCTGGCACAACAATGGGTTTTCTTTCTTGCAGCAGATCTCTAAATTGTAGGGAATTTGCCTCTTGGCCAGGCTGTGCTGGCTCAGAGCCAGACTGGCTGTCTCCATTCTCATCCTTTCCCAAACGCTTTCCATGAGTAAAATAAAAATGTTTGGTTGGTTTGGAATTTTTTTTTTTTTTTTGAGAGAAGCAGAGCAGAGGCTCCTATGGACAAATTCCCAGTTGCAGCACTCGTGATGGGGCTGTGGCACGAACAAAAGTTGACAAAACCCATGGAAACAAACAGAAATGCTCCCATTGTCTTCAACTGGCCTTGGCTTGGGGTCTCACAGCTTAAATTTCATCAAACAGGAATGAGCTCAGGATTAGATTTTCTTTGACTTCCCTAAAATTGTTCAGTTGCAGGTTGAGGGACATTCAGTGTCAGTGGGGAGAGAGAAACTGGGGGGATGAAACTTTCACGTGAAGAAAAAGTGCCAGGATCCTTAAAAAATACTCTGACCACATCATATGCAGAAAAAAAAATTGAATCAAATCTTTCCTGGATGACTGAGGCACAGAATTTCTCTGTTCCAGCCCCAAGAGGGAGCTTTGGGCAGGGCCAGGCACCACATATTCCCTGAAGGGCTGGGATCAGGAGGAGAATCCCTGGGCACGAGTGGGAGTACAGCAGAACATCCTCCTGCATTTGAAACCCAAAAGAAGTCCAAAGGTCTCTCTGCCCTGCACAGACATTGCTACAAAAGACACTTGGCTGGTGAATATTCACAGAAATGAGAGCCAGAGCTGTGGCTGAAAGCCAAGCTGCAGAGGAGATACAACCACTGCCTTTGAGAGGCTCCCGGAGCTGGACAGGGACTTTGGGCAGGGGATGGAGGGACTGGACACAGGGAATGGCTTCCTGCTGGCACAGAACAGGTTTGGATGGGATATTGGGAATTAGGAATTGTTGCTGTGGCTGCCCTGGGGCTGCCCCTGGATCCCTGGCAGTGCCCAAGGCCAGGCTGGACACTGGGGCTGGGAGCACCTGGGACAGTGGGAGGTGTCCCTGCCATGGCAGGGGTGGCACTGGGTGGGATTTGGGGACCATTTAAACCCAAACTATTCTGGGATTCCATGACTTTGACCCCCCAGGATCACATCAGGGGGTGCCCCTGTGTCAGACCACCCAGCTGATCCCACCAAACCTGCACCCTGTGGGACACCCACTCCCCCCTGAGCGCCCCCAGCAAACACCAGGGCCCCCAAAGCTCTGCCAAAGTTTGTCTGAGGTTTGCAGCTTTAATGGGAACAAGGCTTGGTCCTTAAATAGGTGCTACATTTATGGAGCAAGGAGTAGCCAAAATGCAGGGAAAACTCAGCCAACTGCTTTGCTATTTTTGATGACACGACAAAGTCTGATTTTCATTAAGTTTTGCACATATATATCAGGGGTCCTCCCAGGGACTAGGGAATGAATGCACTTTGTTTGAACTCTATGGCTATTATATACTACTTTTTATTGATTTTTTTTCCCTGTAATTCTCAATATAGTTCTTGTGTGTTCATGGAAAAATATTTATTTTTAGACCGACCATTTTTCCAATATACTTGTTTTCCTCCTGTTACAAACACCGCCTGATTACTGGGAACATCTTCCCCGTTTTCTTAAAAAAACCCAAAAATTTACAAAAATATAACATGTAGGATTACCAATTTCAGTCATCTTGAAAAGGCAAAATGAAAGCAAAGCTTGGGTCAGTGTGTGTTATACACTCCCAGGTCTGTATTTTTAGCTTGCAAAGGAGCCCTGCCCACATTTTTGGAAGGAGAACTTCCCAGTGAAGTAAACACACAACCTTGAGAAAAGTTCAGACTTTCTGTTTCAGGATGTTTTCTCTAGAAAAATAAATTAGGAGGCCAACTTGGCCACCTGAAATGTCACCTCCTTCTTCACCAGAGGCACTAATGGGTTTATTCATCAGAAAGACAGGGAAGGGATGAGGGATGGGCACCTCCTGGCACAGAGAAAGGGGAAAACCTGGCACTGCCCTCAGGGTGGAGCCTGGAACCTTGGAACCCCTTCCCAGCCCTGTAGAGTTTGATGCTGGTCCTCCAGAGCTAAGCCAGGCTTGTGCAGCTTCTCTGGCAAGGCCTGGCCTAGGCAGGAGTTCAGTGCCCACCTTGGGATTCCAGCCAGTCTCCTCCCAGTCCTGCCCAGCTCCAGCCCCACTCCAGACACAGATTTTGGCCATTGGGGGAGGACAGGAGGAGCACGGAGGGAGGAGGGAGGTGGCAGCAGCCTGGGAATGCACCAGGGAGATGCAGCAGGGCTGGAAAGCTGGGGCTGGTACCAGGAAGAGTGCAGGGCCATCAGGGAGCCATCTGGGAAGAATCATTTTATTTATAACTTAAGTAATAGCACAAGCCACACAGCAAATCGATTTGCTTTTGGATTCCAGCTATTGTCTGATTGCCCAGACAAACAGCATCCAGTTTAAGTGGAGTCCACAGCAGTAATAACAAAGAAGGAACACAAATTTTAATTATGTTTCTCCAAGTCTGTATAAGTATTGGAGAACCACATAAAAATGATTTTTTTTTTACTAACTTGCAGTTGAAAATGTGTCATTAAAAGCTATGAGTCTGATTTTCTGCTCTGCTGGTCAGGATATTAACCAAAATGATAAAGTATTCGCTGTTTGAGGGGAGAAAAAGGAGAGGGGAATAAATGCTGAAGGTTCCATGCCAGAGATATTCTGAGAATGATGCTAAAATGAGAAACTTCATCAGCCTTCACTTGTTGGGGCTGTTTTGCTGAGAGAAAGTGCAGGAGTAAGAGAAGAGAGAGAGTGGAGAGAGAACCAGGCATCAAAAACAAGCGAAAAAGGGAAAAAAGCGGTCAGGATGTTGGAAGCAGAAGTGAGGGTTTGTTTGGGGCTGTTTGGTGGCACCTGTGCAGGAGGGCACAGCAGGCTCTGACTCCACACCATGCCAGGGGATGGCAGGACTCCCCTTTCCCCAGGACTCAAATTAATTTCTGCTCTCTCTGCTCGCATCGTCCCTAATTCCGCCAGCCTGACTTCACGCCCGCCGCAACTTACATTTATTTGTAATCTCACTGCTTACACTCCACTGAACAATAAAGGAACAATAAACTTAATAAAAAGCCCAAGTGATTGGAAATAGCTCTGGGAATGGCAGTCCAGTATGAAAGCTATAAATTTACTTGTATACTCATGACATTGTCAGCTAATTTTTATGAAAAGCCCATCACAGAACATTGCACCAAAACACTGTGATCACTCGTATGTCACCCATCATCCTTCCCCTGATAACAAAACAGAAAATGCATCATAAAATGATACTTCAAACTACAAATTCATCTTGAAATGCTCACTGTATACAGTAACAATTCTTTCCTGACCTTGTCTTGCACCTGAACCTTAAATTAATCATTCTTCTTCTATAACATTAAAGAATACCCAGTGGTCCTTTTTATTGAGTTTAAAAGCTAAAACTTCAGCTAATAATACCATTATTGTTTTGGTTAATATTTCCCTATTCAAATCCAGGCAGAGCTAAGAAGTTACGTGGTGCAAAGCAAATAATAAGAGTTTTGGAACTGCGATTGAAAAGTATTTTTCTGTGCTCAGATCAGAAAGTATTGACTGATATTTAGAGGCTGAAGCAAAGCCCCCTGAAGTCAAAGGAAAACACCTATTGATTTTAAACGTTTTGGGATCAAGCCCTTAACACCTAATCCTGAAAAATGCTGAGTACATTAAAGCCACATAGGAGCTCCGGATATCAAGAATTCACAGGGCTAAATCCTATTAAATACACAGTGTTATCCTCACTCAGGCTAAGGTACTCAATTGGATTAATTAGGAAAGGTTTTCCAGGAGATGGCCAAGATTTTCACCTCACTCCTTCAGAGGACATGCTGTTGAGATGACAAATGGGACACGGGACAGCATTTGCAAGTGCCTCCCGAGGAGATTTTAATGAATCAGGTCTCCAGTGAAATACTTGAAGTCTTTCTGACACAGAATTCAGTGATTTGGGCAGTTCTTGAGACATGAATGGAAGGTTCTCTGGCACCTGGAGGTGGCTCTGCAGATAGAGGTAGGAGACCTCTCAGCCCACCCTCGGGGCTGCTGTTATTCAATCTTTATCTCTTAATTTTTCTGCTAAAAATGATAAAACCATAAATCCTTTTTTCCTCTCCCTTGTCCACCAGCAGGAGCTTCTGCCCTCCGTCAGAAGCACCAGCACAGGGAGTTCAAATCCCAAATTCCCTTCTTCCCCTGGGAGTGTCATGATGCTGAAGATTAGCAGAACAGTTTCTGTGGAAATGTGAGCGTCACTCCTTTAAACAAAAGCAGAGAGGTTTCATTAGAGCCACATAAAAATCAGCAGCTTCAATTGTCACCACTTCGAGAGAAGCGTGACACAGCTTTTGTTTGGAGCCTTGCAGGGGGAGCTGCAGCTACTGGGAATAAGAGGGCAGGAAATGTGGATCCAGGTTGCCATCCTTCCAGAGAAACTCCTGCCCTGTCCTTGCCAAAACAGGGAAGGATGAAGGAGCAAAGCCCCCACCCTGTGAGTGCACACCCCAGCTGTGCTGGGTCCCACCCAGGCACTCCCTCCATCCCTCCCTCCCTCCCCAGCACCGAGAGCCCCCAGGTTTTATGGAGCTGTCCCAGATTAACTTTTGTATCCAGCTCCACAGTGGCAATGGGAACGGTGCACAGGCTGAAATAACAGGGAAATAACTCTTTGACAGGGACATTCTGAGTCCCTGAAATAACAGGGACTCAAAGTGCTACACAGGATTTGTGTCTGAGGAGGACTTTGGGGGATAGAATAATGCGAGGGGGAAAGGGTTCCTCAGAACCCAACATTCCATATCAGATACCATCCATTGAACATTTTGCTTTTGAGGGCAAAAATCAAGAGTATTGTCCCAAACAGGTCCCAGAAGCTCATCCCTGCTGGCAAGGCTCAGAGCAGACCTGCACCATTCTCAGAGGAGCTCCCTCTGAGCCTTCTGATGGTAAAAATTCTGGGGGTCAGCCCCTGCAGGTGGGACAGCCCTTCAGGAGGCACCTGGGTCAAGGCACTTTGCTCACCAGTCCTGGCACGGACCTTCCTTTGCCAGGGCCAAAAGCCACCCCTGGAGATGGCAACTGGCCCCTGCCTGCAGAGGGAACTCACTGAGGGGGGCTGGACTCAGTGCCTCACCTTGCTGGAACTGCAGAGAGATGAGACCAGCTCTGGGCAAACCCTGTCACTTAAACATCATCCAACAATGCAATGGGATGGGCTGGAAGGGACCTTAAATCCCCCCCATTCCCACCCCTGCCATGGCAGGGACACCTTCCCCTGTCCCAGGTGCTCCAGCCCCAGTGTCCAGCCTGGCCTTGGGGCACTGCCAGGGATCCAGGGGCAGCCCCAGCTGCTCTGGCAATTCCAGCCCAGCTCATCCCCACCCTGCCAGGGAACAATTCCCAATTCCCAAGATCCCATCCATCCCTGCCCACTGTCAGTTTAAAGCCATTCCCTGTGTGCTGTCCCTCCATCCTTGTCCCCAGTCCCTCTCCAGCTCTCCTGGAGCCCCTTCAGGCCCTGGCAGGGCTCTGAGCTCTCCCTGGAGCTGCTCCTCCCCAGGTGAGCCCCCCCAGGTGTCCCAGGCTGTTTTTATGAGCGACACAAAACTCCTGGAGGTCAGGGAGGGCATTTCCAGTGACCTCCCGAGCTCTGGAACAGCCCTTTGGGTGGACAGTGGCTCCAGGGAAAGTCTGGATTAAAAATACAAAGCTGTTCATGAAAGGCAGGGCCCAAAGTGAGAGGAGGGTTCAGAACCTGACTCTGATTAACGAGCCCCATTTTCTGGATCAGCAAATATCACATCTGACAGAGCTGCCAAAGACAAGTCAGTTTGGTAAGAGCAGGTTTTACTGGGCTGGTAGCAGAGGAAAAAACCCAATGTTTGACAAAGAAAAGAAACTTAACATGGTATTGAGGATGTTTATTTCTTTTATCATATTATGTATGAATCTTTTATAAGTATTCAGTGAACTATATTAATTAAAAATTAGTTCTGGGAATATTTTGCTTGTAGCCTAATAAGCTATTACGTCAATACAGATTTTCATGGGCTATTTTAAATTTGAAATAAAGGGGTCTCCTGAGTATGCACAATGGAGCAAAAATGTAACAAAATTAAAAAAAAAAAGAGAATGTTTCACACTTCTTTCCTTGTGCAAGTTGAGGATCAGGTCTGAGTTATCCAAAGTAACTTTTATGTGCTGTATCCTAAAAGTTTACTTATTATTGCAAGTGTTATGGACTTACCATGAACTTGATTCTTTATTATTTTTATTATGAAATTTTTCAGTTTATTGGGATCCATCCCAAGGCAAGACTTTTTTAGTACAAAACAGCATCTCTCCAGGAAATGCTGCTGATGGGGGCTTGTGGGAATGGTTTGGGTCTGGGCTGGAGGCAGGGATGGGGTGAATTCATCCCAGAGTTCTGCTGATCCCACCAGGATGGAGGCAGGGATGGGGTGAATTCATCCCAGAGTTCTGCTGCTCCCACCAGGATGGAGGCAGGGATGGGGTGAATTCATCCCAGAGTTCTGCTGATCCCATCAGGATGGAGGCAGGGATGGGGTGAATTCATCCCAGAGTTCTGCTGATCCCACCAGGATGGAGGCAGGGATGGGGTGAATTCACCCCAGAGTTCTGCTGCTCCCACCAGGGTCACAACAGAACAAAAGAAAGAGGAAGAACTCAGATTCTGGGCTGGTGATGGACAGAATGGATTTTCTGGGATTCCCAGTATTGAGTGGAATTCCCATTTCGGGAGACCCACAGAAGCAGAACCAGATGATAAAACTCAAGGCCAGAATAAAACCCTCATTTTAAATCATTCCAGAAAGAATGATCAAAAAATGTTGTGTCAATGACAGCTGACAGTTGTCAGTTTTATATAAATTGTATCTTCCTTCAACTTTTTGCAATTACATTGAGATGGGAACTTTAAAAAAATAAAAATCACATTTTTTGTGGTTTCTTTTCCTTTTCAGCAGGCTGCCTTTATGTGTTTTCCAACACCTGGACAGACCTTGGAGGCATCAAGGAGATGAGCTCCCAGCAGGAATGGAGAGGAACAACTCAGGGGTAAATACCCACCTTGGAGGGCTCATGCTGAAGGAACCCTGAATTAAGCAATTTTTTACAGTAATGCAGCAGATCCTATCCCACTGCAGGACTAATGCCTGAATTTTTGGCACTTTTCAGTTATAAAATTTATTTTATAACACTTTATTTTGCTCGTTTATTTCATTTTTAATAGGAAAAAAATAAATAATGATTTTTGGGTGAAATCTCCCATGCCTCAAAGCCCCTCCATATATGAACTCCACTATCAGGGTTTAAGATAAATCCCACATCTACTTATGAATTTAAAATCATCATGAGGAATTTTGCTGATGAAAAAGTGACAAAGAAACACCATTGAAGTTTCCTGAGGTACCAGTCCCTAAACAACACCTGAAAGTCACAGGTGAGCTTTAGTCTTGTGGCCAAATACTGCAATCACAAGAGACACCTTGGAATCCAGAGTCTTCTGGAAAATTATTCTTAATTTGAGAAATGTGGGGAAATTAACAAAATTTGAGGGACAAAAATGTGGCTCTTCCTGGCTGTTTCCTGCCTGATTTTTCAATTTCATTTTGAGGGCATTTTGTTGATTTTGCTGCTTTTTTTTCATGCAGCAATGTCCTGAAAACATCCAGCAGCAACCTCGTAGGGAATGGGGTTCCAAAGGGAACCAAGGGTGTGGGAATGTTCCTTTCAGCCTCCTCCATGGGCAGACACATTGAAAACCCCAAATTCCATGGTCAGGGTTGGAGTCACCACCAATAAATGCAACCACTGCAACCACTGTTCAAACTAGAAACTCCACCAATTGATAATGAATTCAGAAAAAGTGCTGAAAAGCTGCAATAATGAGAAATTGCTGTTCCCACAGAGGACATTGTGAAGATTCTGGATCAGCTTTTGGATCAGCCCAGACTCCAGCACACCAAAGCATCCCAAAGCCAAGCCCTGGGGCCCCACTCCAGTGCTGCACATGGAGACCAGGGTAATTAATTGTAATTATTCCTGCTCCCAATAAGCAGCGCGGTGTTGGTTGATTTCAGCAGGTTCAGGAACCAAAGCAAACAGCAGTTAATTGATTTGCTCGGGTTCACATCAGAGGGATCTGACACAGAGTGGGATGAGAAGCACGGCCCCTGATTCCCACTTCCCTGCTTTATCCCCAGGCTCCAGCTACTTCCACGGCTGGAGTTCATGTTTTTAAAAAGCCAGGGAAAATCAACATCACCCATCTTTGTGTTGTTTAGTTTGCAGGTTGAAACGTGCTCCTCATATTCATATTAATGAGCTGCTTCTCATGAGGCAACCCATTAAATTTAATAGGAGAGCAACAAAAAACCTCCCATGAAATGAAATAGTTGCGGTTGTGTTTACATTTCCTTGAACGCTGCACTTTGCATTCCTTTATTTTTTAATGATAAACAGGTTTTAATGACTGTCTTTAGCCTTTCCTTTTCTGCCTCTTCCCTCTTCTCTCCTGGTGGGATAACAGGATCCCATCCTTCACTGGGCACTGGGCACACAATGACCTCCATGGGAAAAGCAATTCCTCACTATTGCAGCTTTTCAACACTTTCCAAATTCATTATTAATTGATGGAGTTTCTGTTTTGGACAGTGATGAACAAAGAGTCCATCCAAAACACTTGTTTCAGTGGTTTTGGGGTTGGTTTAGGGACCAGTGCACCAGAACCTTCCCTCTTCTGAAAGGACTCCAGTGTTGTTTCAAAACACGTTATGAAACCCAAACTCTGGCAGAAAGAGGATTTCCTCCCTGCTTGGTTCTGCAAAAACACCATTTTTGTCAGCAAGATTTCATTATTATTAAATTATTAGTATGCTTTTTAGATCTCAAACAAAATCCCCCCTAGCCAGATGGCCTTTGCAAGCAAATCCAGCACTATGCAGGGAGCACGAGGGCTCCAAAGGAAATCCCCAGGTGATCTGAAAGGCAGAACTGGCAGCAAAACTTTTCCCAGGCTCCTTATAGCACCTTAAATCAGGGCAACATTAAGTTTGGAAATCCCGGAGCAGGTGACCCATTTGAATTGGCCCCTGACCTGCAGAATTCCATATTTTGGGAGAGCACCTGAATGTAAATCTAACAGTAAATGTAGCTGCTGCTGTGGTGGGGTGGCCCCAAAACAAGAGGGGCTGTGATAAGGACAAAAGCCAGCTGAAGTCTCCAGAAATCTCAATGTTTGTGCCTTGAAATTGGTTCCTTTGTCTCCTCTCATAGAAGCCCCTCTGCCCTGGAGCCAGGCTGGGACACCTGGAGGGGCTCACCTGGAGAGGAGCAGCTCCAGGGAGAGCTCAGAGCCCCTGCCAGGGCCTGAAGGGGCTCCAGGAGAGCTGGAGAGGGACTGGGGACAAGGATGGAGGGACAGGACCCAGGGAATGGCTCCCAGTGCCAGAGGGCAGGGATGGATGGGAGATTGGGAATTGGGAATTGTTCCCTGGCAGGGTGGGGAGGGGCTGGGCTGGAATTCTCAGAGCAGCTGGGGCTGCCCTGGATCCCTGGCAGTGCCCAAGGCCAGGTTGGAGCACCTGGGACAGGGGGAGGTGTCCCTGCCATGGCAGGGGTGGCACTGAGTGGGATTTAGGGTCCTTTCCAACCCAAACCATTCCATAATTCTCTGGTCCCCAGTTCTCAGGTGTCCTACAAGCCCATTCCTGTTGGTGATGGTGCTCCAATCTCCTGGCCCTCCCAAATGAGCCCTAGGGCAGAGCCCAGGGGTCAATCCCTGCTGGATTAAGCACTGCAGAGGAGGAGCACCACAGTGTGCAACGACCTGACACAAACATCACAGCACTTCAGGGTGCATAACGAGGGTGAAGTGCAGCTGAAGTCATGTGGCTTTCCTCCAAAAGCTAAAAATTAAAATAAATGTTTGATTGAACAGGAAAAATGCAATACACAGGAAGCTGCTGCGCTGCTCCCTCTTAATTTTCCTGCAGCCATTAGAGAGACATTGCTTCACAGCTGTTTTATTTTTCCTGCTGCAGGATCATGCCTCTCCCAGCCTTTATAATTTTGATTTCTCTGACCAATCTCCTCTTAATCTTTTGGTTCAGCAGGGCTGAAGCCCACGGTCCTGCCACAGTGCCCTCTCCACCCAGCTGTGCACACCAGAGGGCCTGGCAAGGAAAATAACAATGGCTCCTCTTTTTTTACACATTTGCATCTCTTTGCTCCTTGTGCTTCCTCATCATATGGATTTTTTTTATAAGATGTTCAGGGCTAGGCTGGATGGGGCTTGGAGCAACCTGGGATAGTGGGAGGTGTCCCTGTCCATGGCAGGGGGCAGGACAGGATGGGATTTAAGGTCCCTTCCCACCCAACCCAGTCTGTGGTGGTATGGTAAAAATATCTAATTCATAGAAACAATGCAAATCAGAATTTAGGAAAATAAAGGTTCCTCCCTAACCATGGAGGAGCTTTTGGATATCCAAGAGCCATCAATATCCTGGGAAGACCCCCTGGAGCAGCTGCTGGAGCTCCCTGGCTTTGGTAAGGCACTATGAATGTTCCTGGCTGTGGATCATGGCTCTGAAGGAGCCAAGAGGGGGAAAACAGGCAGGAAGCCAGAACTGGGAATGGCAGGATCTGCTGGAGCCCAGGCAGGCACAGCCCTGGGGTGCTCCTCATCCTTCACCACCTCCATGCTCAGCAGCCCTGAGGGCTGGGGTGCTCCTCATCCTTCACCACCTCCATGCTCAGCTATCCAGGAGCAAGGAGCTCTCCCAGTGCTGCAAGCCCAAACCCCACGAGGAAAACTGGAAAGAACTAAGAGAGAGGATAGCAGCTTGCTCCTTCAAAACCAGAGGAGGAATCAGAGCCTCAAAGAGTTGCAGCATATCCTTACAAACATTTGAGCTCTGCTGACATCAAATGTGCTCGTGTTCGGAACAGGTGGCTCACCAACCCTTTTCCTCTGTAATTTCTTATGAAAGCCGCCTTATTTATCTCTCAGACTCATCTGAAAATTACAGAAAAGGAAAACAAAACATGTCGGAGAAGTGTTTATTGGGAGAGCTGCAGTCTTGGGGGATATTCTCCGAGGGAAAGGGATGTTTAATTAAACACACAAGGCAGCGCTGGCCCAATGGAAGGCGCCTCCCAAGTCCTGGCGGCTGTTCCCTGGCACACATTGCTCCCAGGGCTCCTCAGGGAGTGTTCATTGTGGATAACTCGGGCTTCCACAGGCACACCAAGAGGTGAGCTAACAGTTAAAGCACCACCACGATGCCACCTCCATTTGGGTGACATCTTTCAGTTTCTCACCCAAGACAGGAATAAATAAAATTAAACCACACAGGGACCCTTCCTCTGCATCCCCAGCGCCACTGCTGGTGCTGATCACGGGGAAAACTCGGCAGTTTATTTTCTTTTTTTCCCAGAGTTCTCAGTGGATGTTCAACCAGGAACAAGGAGAGAAATGCCAGATGCTGAAGAAGGGAATTAGCCAATTTGTTAATGACAACTTATTTGGGTGCAGCCCGGTTCCCTTCGGAACGGGCGCTCTTTATTCAACCTTTCAATGTCAGTTATCATTTTTAAAGCAGCTTGACCTGGAAGCACACAGTTAAAATTGTGGTGACTGTTAATGACAGTTTTATTGGACACTATGCTTATAGTTCACATTTTGAGGTCTGTATGTAATTGATCTTTCTCCCCTACATGAGAAACACTGCAATGAGTTGGTTGCAGCACCACATTATAGATATAGAGAAATAATAATGATGTCACCTTGAGATTCAAAGATCGTGGAATAGTAATAGTCTCCTAGCTCATTCTCCCAACTGTGATGACCTCTCCAGTACTAAATCTTAACAGTCTCAGCATTATTTTTGAATTATTCATGCTAGCCTTTTCCCTCACTACAAAATCAAGGAAAATGAATGCATCATGCTCTGTCAGCTCCACAGGTATTTTGGTAAAAGTATAAAATGTTATTTGGTTTCAAAAAAATCCGTGCAGCAATACAGGTCACTTGCTAGGCTGAGCAAAAACAAAAATTCATATGCAGAAGAGATGGGACACATCCATTCTAGGGCTGGATGAGGCATTTTGAATCCCTGGAAGTTGGGGTTTGATTAATTACAGCTTCTCCTGCAGAAATAAAACGGGAATTAAAGAAGCATCAACACACACAAAGCATTTTTCACTAACTCAGATGGGATTGCCGTCATTCCAGGGATTGAGCAGGGCGTCAGGACACGAGGAGTTATGGGCTGGGGACAGAGAGACACTTTTTAATGTCATATTTAGAGGTGGAACCCGTGGTGATGCTCAGGAAGGAGGGCAGCCATTCCCTGCCCATCCCAACCTGCTCCTAAAGGCAGCAGGTTGATAACTCTTCTAGACCATCAAAGCTGGATAATAAGAGAGCGCTACAGTTTTATTCCAGTGATGGATCTCATAAAAAGTGCACATGGGAATAAAATAAAATGCATGTAAATGTAAACTCGAGCAGATATCCTGATTCATCTGTAGCTGGTGACCTTTAAGTTCATTATGAAAAACAAATGTCAAGCTTTCAAAAGACAGGAGTATCCCTGGCTTTGCTGGGGATTTTGTATGCTATGGCACAGACTGTATTAATTTAGTCTGGCATCAATAACCTTGAAATCAGGATTTTGCACTAAAAATCTAGTTTTATGTTTATTCAGAAAGCAAAGATAAAAGGCGACTTTATTTTAAGGGACCCTCCTGTGGCTACAGGGCAAACGTAATGTAACACTCTGGATTTCCACTGCCTTGCTATTCAATGCCAGCTCCCATGGCAACAGATTTGATAGGAATACAAGGAGTGTGATGAAGATCTCCCTTGATTTTGCACCGAGTTTAATTATGGAAAAGTCTCCAGCCTGCAGAGCTCCTCGGCACCCGTGACACGACAAAAGCTCCTGGAAAGCCTCGGTCAGAAGCAGCCACAGGTCCCCTGGAGAAGGAAAAGAACCCCATCCATCCACTGTGGAAACAGAGAGATGCTGGATGCTGATACTGACACCAAAAATTCCAACTGATTAACAGGGGAATATCACGTAATTGCTGAAGAAACAACGTCTGATCAATTAATTACTTCTCTAACTCGAACAAGAAGTGCTTTTATGCTCCCATTCTCCCTTCAATTAGTTCACAAGCTGGAAGACAGTCAGTCTGATGAGACCAAAGAATTTAAATGTATTTTTTCTCAATTTTTGCCTTTTTTTTTTTGTTGTAGTTATGCTAACAGAGCTATCTGCTCTCTCTCTCTATCTTTGCTCCTGCTAATAAAGGGACACTCTCACTGTGATGAATCTCCTGCCATATTTTTAAAGGAACAAAACCCCACTCTCATCTCAAAAGGAAACAAAAAAAGCAGCTACAAAAATCACTGGTTTTAGTCTAATTGAGCATCATCAGGACCTTATTGCAGTTATGGTGCTTTGACATGCCCAGACAAGTGTCCCAGCAGGGGCAAAAAACCATGACAGCCCAACAGGTACTCACAGGTAAATGTTGGGACAGCAAGAAGTTGGAGAAAATTGGGATGTACAACTTCCTTCCATCCAGAAACTTTGTCACCACAAACTACATCAATTACAAATAAAAATAATCCAGATTTTCTCTTCACCTGTCCTGTGGAGCCAGGCTGGGAAAGCTGGGGGTGCTCACCTGGAGAAGGGAAGGCTCCAGGGAGAGCTCAGAGTCATTTCCAGAGCATAAAGAAGATCCCAGAGAGCTGGAGAGGGACTGGGGACAAGGATAGAGGGACAGCACACAGAATGGCTCCCAGTGCCAGAGGGCAGGGCTGGATGGGAGATTGGGAATTGGGAATTGTTCCCTGGCAGGGTGGGCAGGCCCTGGCACAGGGTGCCCAGAGCAGCTGGGGCTGCCCCTGGATCCCTGGCAGTGCCCAAGGCCAGGCTGGACACTGGGGCTGGGAGCACCTGGGACAGGGGAAGGTGTCCCTGCCATGGCAGAGGGAGAACTAGATCAGCTTTAAGGTCCTTTCCAACTTTAACCATTCTAGGATTCTATAAAAACCAAAGGGACCTTTGCACTGACTTCAGTGAGAAAAGATTTATCCCCTAGTTTAACTATTTGTATTTATTTTCTACCAAAAATCTGGACTTTCCATCACTTTCTAGCTATATTTCTGCCTTTTACTCTGAACAAAAGAATGGTATATTTTTGGTATATCTAAGCATTACACCAAAAATTCCTGTATTTCAAACTCTCTGAGCCCATGTGGTGCTTGGCTGAGGATGGACAGAGGGCTCCAGACAAGGCCACGAGCCCTGAGCGGTGTTGTCACCGTCACAGCTCTTTGAAGCACAGACAGGCACTATCAGCTGATGCTGTGCAGGGTCTCCCAGTCACAATGGTGGAGTCATTCCACCAGAGCGCTGGATTTTCCTTTCCTGATGGCTCCTGCACATGAAAGAGACCCTTATCTGCCTGTGGAGCAAACAGGGGGCTGAGAGCCAAAGAGCTGCCCAAAGATCCCCCCACGGCTCCTCCACCACAGCCGGATGAGCTCATGGCACTGTTCCTCTCTGACTCTGCTCCTACACCAGCCAGGGTGGATGGCCCCAGCCATCAAAGCAGAGTCACTCTCTGAGTGCTGACAAATGACCCTGAACTCGAAAAAATGCAGCCTGATCTATCTGGGGGGAAATAACCTTAAACAAAGGTGCTCGGTGGTGGGAGGAAATCTGGCCAGAAGCAAGAGCACAGAAAGGAACATGGGAGTGATAGCAGCAGATTAAATATGAATAACTGAGAGCTCTCAGAATTGTCTGCGGGCTCCTGGTGGCACATGTGGCACTTAGAGGAGAGGACAGGGCAGGAGGTGTCACTTGTCACCAGCCAGGGCAGAGCACAGAAACCTTGCCACTTCCTCCTACCTCACCTCCCCATTCCCAGCAGGATCCCGTGGCTCCAAAGGCACAAAAAAGCAGCTCCCAAGTCTCGGCCATTAATCTAAAAAGCTGCATCGCAGCGACTTAAAGCAGCTCTTTTCAAATTCCCTTCCCTTTAATTCCATAAGTACCCAGCTATTTTAGGCTCTTGATTTAAAACCCACCAAATATTTGTGGGTAATTCCTCTTCTGCTTAGCCTTGTAAGCCCAGAGGAATACAGAGCAGCAGACCTAGATCCCAGTTTTAACTCCAGTTTCTATTTTAACACCAAATTTCCATGGAATTGCTACAAAAAAGGCAGGGAAGCATCTTTGTGGACAGTAATTCTGTTGGTTAAATCTCCCTTTGATCTTCCTTAAGTTTGTTTTTTCCAAGGTGTGATTGTTTCTACTGTTCCTTATTTCAGGGGTGCAGATATATCTATACAGGCCTAAAAAATTTTGCAACCATTCATTTCCAATTAAAAGAGATCACAGGGAAATGCAGTTAGGGAGGTTGATCAAGTCCTTTTCTCTTTGGAAAATAAAATAATGGGGAAAAAAAAGGGTGAATTCTTGGTCATTGCACATCCTCCAGCCTCTCTCATATTGTAATATTTCATGTTTTTTCTGAAAATTCTCACTGCATTTTGCTTCCATGCTCTGTGTTTGTGCTCACTGCTTTTCAAATTTCCTCGCCAAATATGCCTTCAAAGTGAAATACATGTTTTCAAAACAGTCCATTAAAAGTACTGAACATTTTCAACAAAAATTTTTATTTCAGCATGCCTACACTTTTAAAAAGAGC
Organism: Serinus canaria; assembly: GCF_022539315.1. NCBI lineage: Eukaryota > Metazoa > Chordata > Aves > Passeriformes > Fringillidae > Serinus > Serinus canaria. Next base: position 33,731,071 of record NC_066320.1, read on the forward strand.
GGAGCCTGGTATTTTTAAATTTTTTTTTGTAAAGCAAAATATATAGATATATTATGTTATATGAGGCACAGTGATGATTTTATTCCAACATAAATGTCATTCTCACATAGTAATTTCATTTGGACTAGCAGGAGTGACTTTTTTTTTAGGTGTTTGCACCTAATATTAATGTTAAAGTTTAAACTATTTCATGGAAGGATAACGACAGCCAATTAACAGGCAGGGCAGGATTTACTGGTTCCCATTGGAAATACCAGCTCCCTCCTGCACTTGGTAACATTTTAGAGCAAAACCATTATTTTCCTTTAAAAACATCCAGGAATACACACGTGGAACTGAAGAAACATGCTGGTTTTCCCTCCAGTATTTACCTCCAGGCCTTGCCAGGGAAATGCCACTGGGGCTCTGAGGTCAGCCTGGGTTTGAGCAGCGCTCCGCATTCCTGAGCTCCTTCCCAAAGCTCGGCAAAGGCAAAGGGAGCAAAACAAACGGCAGATGTGGGAATTGGGGAAAGGAAACGGTCATTTTTGCAGCGTGGGTCATGGAGAAGAGATTAGTGAGTGCAGGATGGCTGGAACGTGCTGGCACAGGCAGAGGAGCTGGCCTTGGCCCAGGACAAACAGTGCCAGAGCCGGGAGAGCCGCGAGCGCCGGGAGCCGCGCGTGCAGCCGGGAGCCACTGCCAGCCCGGCGTGCCATGGAGCCACATGGCATGGAGTGACCCGCGTGCCAGGGGGTGCCCCATGTGCCAGGGGGTGCCCCACATGCCAGGGAGTGACCCACGTGCCAGGGAGTGCCTCATGTGCCAGGGGGTGCTCCACAAGGCATGGAGTGACCCGCGTGCCAGGGGGTGCCCCATGTGCCAGGGGGTGCCCCACATGGCAGGGAGTGACCCACGTGCCAGGGGGTGCCTCATGTGCCAGGGGGTGCTCCACAAGGCATGGAGTGACCCGCGTGCCAGGGGGTGCCCCATGTGCCAGGGGGTGCTCCACATGGCAGGGAGTGACCCACGTGCCAGGGGGTGCCTCATGTGCCAGGGGGTGCTCCACATGCCAGGGAGTGACCCACGTGCCAGGGGGTGCTCATGTGCCAGGGGGTGCCTCTATGTGCCATGGAGTACCCCACGTGCCAGGGAGTGCCCCACGTGCCATGGAGTGCCCCACATGGCAGGGAGCGCCCCACATGCCATGGAGTGCCCCATATGCCAAGGAGTGCCCCACGTGCCATGGAGTGCCCCATGTGTCATGGAGTGCCCCATGTGCCATGGAGTGCCCCACATGGCATGGAGTGCCCCACGTGCCATGGAGTGCCCCACATGGCATGGAGTGCCCCACGTGCCATGGAGTGCCCCATGTGTCATGGAGTGCCCCACGTGCCATGGAGTGCCCCACATGGCATGGAGTGCCCCACATGCCAGGGAGTGCCCCACGTGCCAGGGAGTGCCCCATGTGCCAGGGAGCGCCCCACGTGCCATGGAGTGCCCTTTGCCCTCCACATGCCATGGAGCCACATGCCATGCAGTGTCCTATGTGTTATGGAGTGCCCTATGTGCCATGGAGTGCCTCACGTGCCAGGGAGCGCCCCCTGTGCCATGGAGTGTCCTTGGCTCCCCACATGCCATGGAGTGCCCAGCGTGCCAGGGAATACCCCATGTGCCAGGGAGTGCCCTTGGCTCCCCACATGCCATGGAGTGCCCCACGTGCCATGGAGTGTCCTTGGATCCCCACGTGCCATGGAGTGCCCCATGTGCCATGGAGTACCCTTGGATCCCCACGTGCCATGGAGTGCCCCATGTGCCATGGAGTGCCCTTGGATCCCCACCTGCCATGCAACGCCCTTGGCTCACCTCCCCTGGCTCCCAGCCGTCCTGGGGGGGTTCCAGCACAGTCTGGGATGAGCAGCTCCACTCAGGATGGGAGAATGTGGGCAAAGCTGATTGATCCTGGTTGGAAATGGATCCTGCACAAGCTTCGTGTTGAGATTGCAGCTGGACCTTCCTCTTGGTAATGACACACTGGTGGCAGGAAAGCTGGCTTGGGAGAGCCAGGACACTCTGGGAAGCCTCAGGAGAACCACAGAGGGTGGGCAGGCCCTGGCACAGGGTGCCCAGAGCAGCTGGGGCTGCCCTGGATCCCTGGCAGTGCCCAAGGCCAGGCTGGACACTGCGGCTGGGAGCACCTGGGACAGGGGAAAGTGTCCCTGCTGTGGCAGGGGTGGCACTGGGTGGGATTTAAGGTTCCTTCCCACCCAAACCATTCCATGATTCTATGGGTTCTGAGTAAATCCCTGATTTCACTGCCATGTGTTAGTGACACAGTGGTAGGTGATGCCAGGCCAGGTCACCCTAAATCCAGGGGACAACAATTTACCCCAGTAACTCCAACCCAAGCAGGAATAATAATTCCTCCCCACCACCTTCTCAGGCTCATGCAATATTTTAGCCACATTCCCACCGAGGGCAGGCACAGCAGAGTAACTCTGGGAAAGGGAAAATACAGCTCTGGAGACAGGAAAAGTGGACCCAGAGACCACCCAGCCACGGCAGGACGAATGAGATGTCATCCGTGGTATCCCACAGCTCAGGATGTTATTCTTGAGCAGTGCACAATCAATTATGTCTGTATGGAATGACTCCACTCCCTCTTTTTGGGTCTCCGGGAAATCTTTGTTCAAATTGAAGATGGTTTTCTAACAGGCTCCACTCTTTACCCAATTTTCCAGCTGAGTTGACTGAGGCCCAGGCAGGTCAAAAGGCTCACCCAAGGTCAGGGAGGGAATCAATGAGTTGGGTCAGATTAGATCTCAGCCTGTTCCTCGCTTTTCATCCTCTGCTGTTCCTGCTGGACCACTGTTAGAACCAGGTTAACAAAATGTCACTGATATGCTTTAAAAATATATATTTTTAAACTTGTTATTCCAATAAGAATTAAGTTCTTTAGACAGCATGCTATGTAAGATTAGGTTTCAAGAGGTGAGGCCTTTGCTGCAAGGAATTCAATATCCAGCACAATGTAAAATATCCAGCAGGAGAAAGACTTTTACTACTGTATAAAAACAATAAAAATGCAGAAAAGTCAAATTCACAGATCAAATGCTGAAGTGCTCACTCGGGTCAAGTTCTGCCTGGCTTTAATTGTATTTTGCCTTGGGAAAAGGCTTCAGATCTGGCCATAAATTAGTATGCTGATCCCATGGCATGAATGGTGTTTTATTTACTTATTCCCTGGAATATGCTGCAGAATTCAAGTAGCAGTTAAGCTAAAAAGAGTCGCTCATCCGAATCTGAAGGAACTGTGGTGTTTGTGAGAATAATCCTGGGCTGCCTCTTCCAACCACCCGCTGGGTAATTTGGCATGAACAGCCCAAAATGGCCCATTTCCCCCCAGGGATGTGTGTGTCTCCTGAACTAAGGCACCCACAGGCAGCAGAAGCTCTGGATTTTCAGGAAAAATGTCTTCCCTGGGAGGGCTGAGCCTTCCCCATCCCCGGGGATTTCCAGACCCACTGAGGGAAAGCCCTGAGCATCTGGAGCTGGTGAAGGGGGATGGCCTGGAGACCTCCTCCAACCCAGCCAGGACTATTGTCCAGTCCTGCAGCACCACTGGACACTGTCCTTCTCAGGATTAATTTTTAAAGACCACTTCTGGGGCAGTTTTTTCCCCCAGATGTCCCTCTGTGCTGCCAGATCCTTGCCAGCTCCCCTGATAGACGTGGCATGGAGAGAGAGGAATATAAGTTTACTTCCCAGCTTTTACTCCATAAATAAAACAAACAAAACATTCATCAAACTGTGTTCTTTTTTCCTTCATTCACTTTTGTCCCACCAAACCACAGAAGAATTGTTCTGGGCATTTTGTTTCCAGACAAAGGGGAAAGGTTCTGCTTTGGAAAGTCCAGTCTGGAATTTTCTTTTCCCGATTTTCGGATCCGTCACAGGCGCGCTCGGAACTCTTGGCAAAGTTCAGCACTGAGGAAACTGCACCTCATCACTTCTCATCTGCAGATCAAAGCAATTCACTGGCAACATGAAAAGCCTGTATTTAAAAACTGACAGGATACCCTTAGAAAAAAAAAATTGAAAGAACAAGCTTAGAAATTCTGGGAAGAATGCATTTGGATTTCAAGAAAAATAAAACAACATCTAAAAGGCAGCAATAAAAATATCCTTGGATGCAAGAGAAACATTTGTATTTGCCCAGTGCTGAAACAATAAACGAATGAAAACGATCTCTGCTCCGTGTTCCAGAGCAGGATAAAAACTGTTCAACCATTAAACAGGGTTCAACTCTGCTGGCTTTGCTCCTGTGCTTCCAGAAAGGCCAGAACAAGCTAAACCAGGCAGGAGATGACAGAAATTTGCAGGAAGCATCCTGAGACTGGAGAAATTTGGGAAGTCTTAAACAAGAAGTGCAAATTCAGGAGCAAAGCACTTGTTCACCTGCTCCTCCTGACTGCTGGTGCCTTCCAGCACTTTCAGAAATAGAAATGTTTCCTCTCTTTTGACTGGCACAGCTCTCCTCTTCCTCCTCGGGCTGGCTCTGGAGCTGCTTTGCCTCCACCTCCTTTTTGTCAGAACTGGGAGCACACGGAGGTTTCAGCAGCTGCCTGACCTTTCCAAGGTGTGCATCTCCACCTTCACCACCCTGGGACCTCCTTATGCTTAAAATCTGCTCCAGGTTCACTTGAATTTATTTCATGTGAAGGTGCTTAATGTCACAAACATTTATTTTTTTTTCTCCCATTGCAGGTCAGTTGGCATTTGAATGTTTAATAATAAACTGCCTTTGAAAGCTGAGCATGGAATAGATTTGCCTCCATCATGGACTCAGGGGAGCATCCAGGCCAGCTGTGCACCTGCCACCTGGACTTGCTGGACTGTGGCCTCAGGAGCCTTCTGGAGGGATGTCAGCTCCCAGAGCTGCAGGAACACAGCCAGGTCCAGCCCAGCCCAGCCAGGGGACGTCCCAGAGTGTGGCTCCAGTTACCCAGAGCATCCCTCTGCTCCCAGCCTGGACATCAGCACCCTCTGGGAGCAGGCCAAAGGGAATTTCACCCATTTTCACATTTATAAAACATTTTAACTACTTCTCCATTTGGCTATTGTACACTCAGGCTGCTGTTTGAATGGGGAGCTGAACCCAGACCCAAGCCAAGACTGGTGTGAGGGACAGGAACAACCCTGGGTGTGTCCCACCACTATTATGGGACAATTCATATCACAGAGACACTAAACAGAGGTGGGGAAGAAAAGAAAGAAGAAAAGAAAGAAAAGAAAAGAAAAGAAAGAAAAGAAGAAAAGAAGAAAGAAATAGAACATAGGAAAGAACGACGAAAGAAAGAAGACAGACGACTAAGCCCGCAAGGCCCGAAGCACAAGAACGACCGACAGAAGAACGAAAGAAAGAAAAGAAAGACAGAAGAAAGAAAGAACGAAAGCAAGAACGAAAGAAGAAAGAAACAAAGACAGAAAGAAGAAAGAAAGAAAGAACGAACGCAATAAGAACAGAAGACAGAAAGACAGAAAGCAAAGAACAGAACGCAAGCAAGCCAGAAAGACAGAATAAGAAAGAAAGAAAGAAATCAATAATAGACTACACGAAAGCACGAACGAAATCAAGAAAGACCTAAGAAAGAACGAAAGAAAGAACAGAAGAGAACGAACAGAAAGAAAGAAAGAACATTTTCACTTCGATTTATTTTAATTTTAGGTTACTGCAGGATTCTACTCCCCTCAACAGTTCACACTGTATTTATGTAAAAATGTTATTGAGGCAAGAAGTGAAGACAGGATTTCTTCATAATGTCTAATTTAAACCTACTCTTCTTCAGCTTAAGGTCATTCCCCCTTGTCCTGTCCCTCCATCCTTGTCCCCAGTCCCTCTCCAGCTCTCCTGGAGCCCCTCCAGGCCCTGGCAGGGCTCTGAGCTCTCCCTGGAGCTGCTCCTCTCCAGGTGAGCCCCACCATGTGTCCCAGCCTGGCTCCAGAGGAGCTCCAGCCCTTGGAGCAGCTCCATGGCTCCTCTGGATTTATCCCAACAGGTCTTTTATGTGCTGGGGACCCTAAAGGTGGACACAAGCCTGCAGGTGGGGTCTCACCAGAGCAGAGGAGAGAACCCCCTCCCCTGAGCTGGTCAGGCTGTAGGGCATCCAGCTCAGGATGAAACCTCCTGAGGAACTCTTCCCTCAGCTGCCACCAGACTGTCACAAAAGCAGCAGGACAACGTGAGAACTGCACACAGGTGATCCAGAGGGAACTGGATTCCTTCAGTGCAGGCCCTCTCCCAAAAGCCCCACAGATTCCTACCTGTGGGGAGCAGTTCCACGTGAACAGCTCTGACCGCTCTCAGCGAGTGCGTGATGAGCTCTGCCAGCACTCAGACCCCGTGAGGCTGCAGGTACACCCAGCTCCTAAAATCACCCAGAACCCACCCATTTTATAGAGACAGGCTCCCTAAAGTGTCCCAGTGTGTTTCAGCACCTGAACTGCCCGGCATTCACTGAAAGAATCCTGCCTCTCTGCCACGGGTCTCGGGCTCTGCAAGCTCCTCCAGGTGCATTTATCATCCCTGCCTTGCGAAGGAGCGCGGGTGGCTTGAGGGACAGAGGTGCACCTCCTGTAATGGTATATTCTACACTCTGCTGCAACCTTTCTTCTCATATTTCAGAGTTGAAAAAGGCCTGTCAAAAAGGGGCTATTATGAAAGGGAATTTGAAGACATTCATAAACATCGAGACAGAAAATTGCATTTTCAATATGAGAACCTCAATAGTTAAGGCTACATTTGGGAGATCACTATGGCCCTCTTATTTTCTGCTTACGCTGTCAAAGTTTGAATTCATGTTGGGTTTTTCCAGCAATTCAAACAAAGGATACTTTCATAAACATCCATTTCATAAACTACAGCATATCTAATTCTTTGGGTTCTGAAGGCTGAGCTGAATGTAGTGTTTGTGGTCTACTGAGAATATGTCTGGAAAACATAAAACAATCTACTAGGTAAGTTACAAAGCTGTTGACATAGGGAATGAAAATGGAAATTCTGTAGTAGTTTCCTCCATCCCCGGCTTTACGCTGTACTTTGCCTGATGTGAGCTGATTGGTGCAGTATATCTTGATGTTAGGATCCCATTTCAGAAATGTTCTGACATTATCTATTTGGCAGTTTGAAAAATAGTATCAAACTCCCAATGCATTTGAGCGCACGTTTCAACCCAGCAAGCGTAATATCCATTTCCTCCGGTGCAAGAGGCACATTAGGACCAACTCCAAGTGGATTCAATTCTAGGAATGCAATATGTGACTCCCCACAACCCTACACATGCACACACGGCCTGCTGAGAGGGACCAAAAGGAATTACCTTGATCTGATTTCCAGCCTCTCCCAGCAAACACACGGGTCTGTCCCTGCCAAGGAATGGATGCTGTGAGTTCTGGGAATGCACTGTTGGCACCTCACCTGCCCATGGCACAGGGAGGGATGGAGGGAGGAAACCTCATCCAAAATAAAGTATATACTTATTAGTATATACTTATTAGGAGTATTTTCACAAGAGAATGTAGAGATAGGATAAGGGGGAACGGCCTTAAGCAGAAGGAGGACAGGGGTGGGTGGGATACTGGGAATTGGGAATTGTTCCCTGGCAGGGTGGGCAGGCCCTGGCACAGGGTGCCCAGAGCAGCTGGGGCTGCCCCTGGATCCCTGGCAGTGCCCAAGGCCAGGCTGGACACTGGGGCTGGGAGCACCTGGGACAGGGGAAGGTGTCCCTGCCATGGCTGGGGTGGCACTGGGGGGGATTTAAGGTCCCTTCCCACCCAAACCCCTCAACGGTTCTGTAATTTCTCAAACAATTGACAATGATTACAAGGCTGGGCACATCTCCACCCAGGCTACAATCACCAAGTCCCCTGAAGGATGTGCTCTCTTTCAAATATGCTTAATATGTCAATAGGAAAAAAATATATGCTGTAAATTTTGCTGTAATAATTATTGGAAATGCTGGAGCCTTGCTGGAATTTGGCAATAGCTTCACTAAATATAGGACTCCAGGCACACTTGATTTAACAGGAGATTTATCAGTGGTCTTATTGACCCCAAATTCCTCTTATTTAACATTTATAAGTTTTTTCACCACACAAATTTCTCTGTACCACAACAGATAAAATTTATACCGGGTTAGCTTCACCAATATTTGTCAAAACATTTTCCAACAACTTCTGGAATAGAGCAGCCAGGAGATAACTAAAGCACCTGAAGTAGGGCATATGAAACACCATAACTTTTTACAGTTTTGCCCTAAAGAAAATGCAGCCAATCTCTGCTAATATCCCTTTCATTTACACGCTTTGCTACGAGATTTCCCTAAAGGCATTAGTGGCTGGCAAACAACTCCCAGCACCTTGATTACAGGAAATCATATTTCTCCTGATCCCAAGCTTCTTCATAAGTACTGAAAATGCTTTGCCTACTAAAATACATGTTCTTAACTTACCAGTAATTCTACACCTTGAACCACCCAATTTCCTTCCTCTCCCAGCACAGGAACCACTTGTATTCCTGCTCAATATATCCTAACTCCTGCTTTACTCTTTGTTTTTTTTCAATAGAGATGACTCTGTGCTGCCACATCAAAAGTGGAATCAAATAAGTTTGGAGAATGTTTTGGGGGAAGAGGGAGAGAAACAAGATTTATTAGTGAGGGTTACAAAATAATGGCAAGTTACAATGTACACATTTTTTACCTGAATTCCCTTGAATTTAAAGAATTATGGAGGTTTGAAATGCCCCAACTGCTCTGACCCAGACTGAAGGATGAGCCCCAGAAAATGGCACATCTTCAGAACAACCCTGGGACCTCTTTTCTTACCTACAGATCACAACCCAAGCCACGACAATTTCACTCCTTGTCCTCGTTCACCCATCAAGCTCCAGTTCCCAGTGATTCCCAGTGATTCCCAGTGATTCCCAGTGATTCCCAGGTGCCTCCCAGCATTTCACATCAATCAAAACTCAGAGACCTGCTCCCAGTATGCTGCAAACAAAAGCTTTGCATTGGAGATTACTTCTATTATTTGAATCCTGTTAAGAAACTGGACTGGGAATGTTTTCACACACACAGGGCCAATCAAAGCACATAACGTGCCCAGCTCTGCATGGACAGGAACATTTCCAGATTGAAATTTGCAGGACACATCCCTGCTGCTGAGAAAACACGAGCGTCTTGGCAAACCAGACCACAGTTTCTGGCTTCATTCAGCCTGCTCTCTTTTTTTTGTTTGTTTTATTTTTCCTGGTGATTCCAACAGTGAAAGGCAAGTGTTATTTACTGGTTGAAGTGAACTCACACCAGGTGACATTGCTGGGGCTCTCTGCAGCTGAAGAGAGGCCGGAGGAGCAGAGGAAGTGCTCCAGGCCAGGCTCTGACTCAGTAAGGCACATACACACAAAGGCAGAAATATTTCATGCCTCTGCTCCAATCTGACCAATTTCTCTGGGGGGAAATTAAGGATCTACAAGTGAGGTCCAAATCCCAGTGATTTGCAATCCTGCATCTTCCCCAGGCTCCATCTGTTTGTCTCCCTGCCTGGCGAGAGGGTCCTTCCAGCTCCAGTGCCCAGGCCTCTCCTCCACAGCAGATGTTGCAGAAAGGAGATGCTTCCAGAGGTTAGTCCTCAACAAGGAATTTAATCCAGGCTGAAATAGTTGTGAATTGACATCTCAAGGCATTTAATAAAACCCTTCCTTTTCAGTTTTTCCATCCCACCCCACCACAATCTTTGTCTGCAAAGTTCATGTGTTGGTTTAAGCCTTGGTTTAATTGGAAGGCAACTGCAGACAGATGTTCCAGTCCTGGGGAAATACCATCCTGTCCCTGAAAATGCCACATTAAATGACAATTCATAACAAATAAATTAAAGAACAGAAAGGAAATGCAATGCCTTATAAGCAGCAGGCTTAAGTAAACAAAAACTGAGAGAAAATGCCTCAAATGAAAAACAAAAATATTGGACATGACTTGAAAAAGTTTTAGAAATTTTGTGCCTTCTAACTGGATTAGTGTTACAAAAATTCACTCACAAGCCTTACCATTAGTGACCTAGACTGGATGTGTCACTGAATGCTGGAATTCTAGGCAGAAAATCAGACACATCTAACAAGGCACAGTCCCTCCTTGTGAAAGGGCTGGAAACCCAAGAGTTCAGTGCTTGAAGTGACAAAGATCCAAACTGGGCCGGCAGAAGGGTCAGAGATTTGAATAAGATTTTCATAATTGTGAGGGCAGAGTGAGCACTGGTCAGAAGCACCTTTTCCATCTCTTTTATAAACAGGATTATGCGACACTTCATCAAGTTCCAGTGCAGAGAAACTTTCCTTTATAGTGCAAACACACAACTTTGGATCCACTGCCAAAGCCCAAGATGGTAGGCTTTAAGGAAATCTGGATATTTTACATCCCCTATTCAAGCCTGTTATAATGCAAACTAAAATCATATTAAAGATAATCAATTTTCATGCTCCAGGCAATAAGGAGATCACCTTGGGAGAGGAGGCAGAGAAGATTAATATGTATTTTGGGGAGGTTTCCACTTATAATAAAGTTTCAGGAACTGGCTACTTTTCTGACAAAGGTATCAGGAGAGAGAGAATATTCCAGCTAGTTTAGAATAACTATTTCTAGGGTATCCCATCCAGTACAGAGCTTGATTTTCTTATTTCGAGAGAGGATCAACCTCCCATAAGCCACTGCCTTTGAATGGACATGCAGTGGCAGCACCTTTTAATTGACCATTAATCCAAGCTTCATTAGAACGGGGGAAAAGCTTCATTTTCTCCTCATTAAATGTCAGTTGCTCCACTACAACTATTTTCAATTGTACTGGGGAAACTTCTGCACTTTCACATTTATTTTCTGTTTCTTTTAGAATCAGATTTACACACAGGCACCACCTCAATGTTGCTAGTTCTGTATTTATTTACAAATTTTCCCTAGGAAGAAAAGGATTTCCTGAATTCTGCAGTGACTTTGAAAATATTGTTCTGATGCTTCCCAAGTGGATTCCTTCATTTTGTGACAATTTCTGAATCATATAAAGAAACTAATAAAATTTTTGCTCATGTCACTCAGATTGAGACTCTGATTCTGCAGCTTGGAAATTAGTGGTTTCTTGCTGCAAACTCTACTGGCATTTTGTATCCTGTTCTTTTGAGTTTTATTTCCTCAAATAAACCTCACTACAAGTTCACTTTCCTCTGGCATCCCACTCCTTTTTATCTCCTCCATGTCTCCTTTTAGGAATTGTATTTACCAAATACTTCTCCTACACTTGGCTGCTAATTCTGTGTCCCCACCTCAGCCATAACTTTGCAAATCACGGAATTCCAGCTTGGTTTGGGATGGAAAGGACCCCAAATCCCACCCAGTGCCACCCCAGCCATGGCAGGGACACCTTCCCCTGTCCCAGGTGCTCCCAGCCCCAGTGTCCAGCCTGGCCTTGGGCACTGCCAGGGATCCACGGGCAGCCCCAGCTGCTCTGGGCACCTGTGCCAGGGCCTCAGCATCTTCACAGGGAATAATTTCTTCCCCAGTTTCCCATCTAAATCCACCCGCTTTCAGTTTAAAGCCATTCCCTGTGTTCTGTCCCTCCATCCCTTATCCCAAGCCCAGCTCTCCTGAAGCCCTTTAAGCCCTGCAAGGGGCTCTGAGCCCTCCCTGGAGCCTTCTCCTCCCCAGATGAGTCCCCCCAGCCGTGTCAGTGTGCACAGATCGCTCTTTTGGGGTGGATTTTTACAGAACTCCGCGTTTTTCCCACGCGTGCGGCCCGGCCCGCAGCCCCAACCGGGCCGCACCGGCGGCGACGCTCCCGCTCGGCTGCGGCCACACCAGCGGGGAGCAGGGCCCAGGCTGCCCCGGGCTCCCTTCCGGAGCAACCGGGAACTGCCCGGCTCCCTCCCGAAGCCACCTGGAACTGCCCGGCTCTGCCTCTTCCCCTTCCCCCGCCCGGCTGCGGCTTCCGGGCGGCCCCGGCCCCGCCCCGGCAGCGCGGCCTGTGCGGAGCGGCCGCGGCCATCCCCGGGCCGGGCAGGTGCGCGGGGAGCGCGGCTGCCGGGGACATCAGGGACAGCCCCAGACCTCCAGGGACAGCCCCAGAGCTCCAGGGACAGCCCCAGAGCTCCAGGACTGACAGGGAGAGGCAGGGGGCGGCCCGGAGGGTGGGCAGGCGGGCGGGCGGGTGAGCGGGGGATGCTCGGAGCCCGCCGAGCCGGGACAGCGCAAACCCGCCGGGGCCGGGGCTGCGGCGGAGCCCGGCCTCCGAAAACGGGCTGGTTGTCCTTGGAACACTGCTGGGGAGGGGGGGGATGGATGGCAGCAGCCTGGGCTCATAGCGGGTTTCTGTGAATCTCCAAAATAATCGCTCCGGGAAGGGCCGGGTCCCTCCCTGGAGCATCCCCGGGCGCGTCCTGTGCCCCGGGCGCGGTGGGATGGGGCGGGCGGGAGTGCTGCTGGATGGGCTCCGAGAGGGTAAACTGAGCCTAAAGAATGGCCCAAAAGGCTGCCCAGGGTGGTTTTAGTTTCCCTCGGTGGGAATATTCCAGAAGTATCTGAGCGCCGTGCTGTGCCATGTGCTCGGGGATGCGCTGGTGGGACCATGTGAGCCGCTGTGGTCCCTCCCAGCCTGACCCACTCTAATACATGGCAAATTAATGTTAATCTAAAAATATCCTTTCAGCACTGATATAAAAGCCAGGCTCTGCATGTGTCTTAAAGTAATTGCCATAATGTAACTGCATGCAGCTTGCACGGTACATGTAAAGAACTATTTCATTTATTTGCCCCTCCCAAATAAACCGCATTTGTGGTGATGTGTATCTTATTTTTGTGGGGTGGTGCTCTTATTGAATGGTGAGGTGCAGTCTGCAGTGTTCCACTTTGAAAAATCAGTTTTATGTAGTGGGGTTTTACACAGGTGCTGTCACAGTCATTTCTCAGCTCCTTTTTGCATCCAGGTTTGTGTTCACCCTGCACAAGGGTCGTCATCTGGAGGGGTTTGTTGGGATGGCAGAGTTCCCTTGCAAACCTGCTGCAGGTTTTGGCCTCCAAGCACTGCCTGTCTACCTTATGCACTGGAAACTAAATTTGGGGATGTGGACTTATTCTTTCTGGGGCAAAACTCACCCCTTCAATGTCTAAACACATAATTTTCCTGTGAATGTTGTCCGTCTGTGACATGATCTTTTCATAGTAAAAGATTTGTTTGCTTCGTTTTCAAACAGAAATGTTCCAAATACGGACAGTTCTACCAAAATCTTCAGGTTTCAGCAGGAAAAAGATGTGGCTGTGTGAGCTTGTGAGGTGGCTTTAGCAATTCCTGTCTGCATTCTGGCCCGTGACAAGTTCATTACACCAATTATTCCAGCATGAGAGCAGAAGCTCTGTAGGAAACTGTTGTAGTTAGAGACTAACTTGTGTTACCGTGGCTGCTTTACCTCTTGATAACTCTGTAATTAACTTGTCACCACTGTTTAATGCTTCACCCATGCACAGGATCAGCTCATGGTATCACTGAGGGGATCAGAGCTTGAAGGAGAAGCTGCTGCCCCTTGGGAGGATTCCTGGGGTTGCCCTGCTTGGCTGAGTTAAGGACTTGTGCAGGAAAAGCAGGATGTTTGTTATGGGAAGTGTGGGTGAGGTGGAAAGGCTGCACCTGAGCAGCTCCGGTTAAACTCACTGGTGACAGGGCAAACACCCAGAAGAAGCAGTAGTGCCAAAAATCCAAAGGAGGGCATGCCAAAGACATGGCTGGCTGTTTTTGTAGTGGGTTTTTTTCCCTATACAATAAGGGGGTTTGGAGGACTGAGAGCAGCTGATGCTTGTGAATTAACCCTCAGGGTGCTGGCTGCTCTGACATTGTGTAATTTCCTTGTCCCCCTCCTCTGGTGGCATCCTCACCTGTGGGGCTGAGGGTGGTTGTTCGGGTGTTGGTGCTGGAAGAGCTTCAGGGGTACAAATTGCAGGTCCAGGTGTGTTGGGGTGTCAGAATTAAACAGCAGCCTCCAGCCCAGTCAGCTGTTCTGCCTGGGACATTGCTGACCTAAATTACACTTAATTTCTCAAAGAAAAAGCCTTTCTGCTTTTGAGTTGTTATTTCATAGTTCACAGAACAATATCAGAGAATGGTTTGGGTGGGAAGTGACCTTAAAGCCCATCCAGTGCCACCCAGGGATCTTAAATCCCATCTCAGAATTCTGGAATGGTTTGGGTGGGAAGGGACCTTAAATCCCATCCATTCCACCCCTGCCATGGCAGGGACACCTTCCCCTGTCCCAGGTGCTCCCAGCCCCAGTGTCCAGCCTGGCCTGGGGCACTGCCAGGGCTCCAGGGGCAGCCCCAGCTGCTCTGGGCACCCTGTGCCAGGGAACAATTCCCAATTCCCAGTATGATGATGGAGCAGGGCTTCAGCCTTTTGAGCAGGAGCTCCGTTCCCATGTCAGATTCTGAGCACATGGAGCTCCTAAATCCATCCTGCAGGCATTAATGTTCCCTCTGGCACTGCAGGGTTCCTGCAGCACGGTGCTCCCTGCCCGTGGAGCTGGCAGTGCCCATTCCCAGCAGTTGTCAGGGAGGCTGATGCACATCCCAGCCGTGGCATAACTCGGAGGAGCCAGCACTTGTTAACTCTATTTGTTTTTATTATGGACATCGATCTGCCAGTCGCAATAATGCATTTATGGACATTTTTCTGCAAGCGCAGCGCTGGTGGCAGTTTTTACTGACAACTTGAGTCATCTGGACAGGAGTTGAAAATACGTTTATTTTATTGACGGATTGTGCAATTCTCTCGTTTACCCAGTGTTCATAAGATATCTGGACTGGTGAGGAGAATGTAACTGATGGGAAAATGGAGGGTGAAGTTTTAATTTTGGGAGGTTTGGAATCTTTCAGGTAGTGACAGGTTGCAGAATGTTTTTGGGGTGAGTTTGGCAGCTTTAACTTCATTAGTGCTGTAATTAAAAAGTGAAAGGCTCGGTGTCCTTACAGCAGAATTCCAGACCTGAGTTCCTTCCTCTGCTGATAGCTGGGAATGTTACTGACCAGTAATTGTGCTGATTTATCTGGAGGGATAATGGGTAAAATCCTCCTCCTGGAAGAAAAAACCCCTGTTAAATTTAGTATTTCTGACATATCACCCAGCACAGGTGTGCTCGGGCCAGCAAGTTCAACACACAGCTGGAGGAACAACCAGACTATAAAACCAAAGCTGTGCTGAAGTATTCTTCATAAATGCAAAATGCAGTTTTAAAACCGAGCTGCTTATGGTCCAGGCAACTGCTTAAAATGTACTGAATGCCAATAAAGCTTGTCTGGGTTTGGATTTTAATGAAGTTGAGTAATTGTAAAAGTTACTTGGAATATGTTGCTAGTTTGATGCTTTTTGCTAATCCTCTTTCTAGTTGTTTCCTTATTTACTATTTTATATCTGCACACCTAAATCACCATGTCCTGGTGATTATCAAGGTATTCTGGGCCAAATTAAAGATACAGGTAATTTCAGGTATCTTTTCACGTCACTTGTAAAACTTGGACATGCAGCTGAAATTCTCCCTGATGCAGCAGAGTCTGAAGGTTATTAAACATACCTGAGCAAATCACCTTTAATTGCAAAGAAGAGGGGAGTTCAATAAAACAAAGGCTCTGACTTCTCTGCTTTTTGAGTGAAATAGGAGTTAAATATTAAAATAGCAGCATTGACCAGTGGCCTGGAGTCTTGAGCAGTTGGCAGTGGGGAGTAAATAATAATTTGAGTTTTGACCTGATGGATGCATTTTAGCTTTTAACTTTTATAGAAATGCCACCTTTTAGTGCAGATCAGTGCAATCAGTATTTTAATATACACATTAGCACAGCCACTGGAGTCAGAGCTGTTTTTTGTGTGAATGTTGCCATCTCTGTGCTGCACGTGCAGCTTTAGGTCCCTCCAGGTAACCCTGCATTAGCAGATAGCAAGAATTAGTGCTGTCTTGTCAGTGCTGCTGCTGCATAATCATCATCAGGAATACTGAAATTATCTGAGTGCTTTAGATCAGTCAGCACAAGGCAAACAATGCTCTTATCTTGGCTTGTTTGTACATTCAAGTGTGCAGAAGGTCTGTTAATTAGTTACACTTTTTAATAAACACCTAAAGTATACTTAAGGCCCTGTTAAAAGATTAATTCTTCTGTTTCACATCATAAAGCCAGCAGATGAGTGTTCAGCATGTGGCAGTACACCAGCCTGCTTTGGCAGCCTGGGCTGGTGGTGGGGACAGGACATTTCTGCTGCCACCAGTGTCCTGCAGAAACAATTCCCACAACCTCACATCCCCTGCACTGGGCCCTGCTGGATTTAAGGATGGGCAGAGGTGTAGTGGGAAGGGTGTGGGAAAAGGGAAATCCCTTCCACAGTCTCCTGTTGACACCACAAATACCTCTGGTTCTTGGCTGGCTTCATGAAATATGAAGATTTATGGTTGGTTGGGTTTATTCAAGCTGGCCACAGTTGTTGGTTTGAGCTTTTTTGGTTTGGTTTTCTTTTTTTTTTTTTTTCTGAAATAAAGGAATTAATTGGTTTTGAATCCGGCTTAGTGGGCCTGGATCATCATTCCCTTTTAACTTGGAGGTTTAGGCAGTGGGATGGAATAAAATCTGGCTCTGTAGCCAGGGTTGTGCTTTAGGAAGTTGAAACTGGGGTCCAACAAGGCAAAGTGCTGCAGCTGAAACAAACTTTTAAAATAAATCATGAAATCCCAGAATGGTTTGGGTTGGAAGGGCCCTTAAGGAACATCTGTTCCCACACCCAGGAACAGATTGTTCCCCTGTCCCAGGTGCTCCCAGCCCCAGGGTCCAGCCTGGCCTTGGGCACTGCCAGGGATCCAGGGGCAGCCCCAGCTGCTCTGGGCACCCTGTGCCAGGGCCTGCCCACCCTGCCAGGGAAGTAAAAAATGCTTGTTTTATTATTTTTTAAAACAGACCAATAATACTATTTTCACTGATTGCACGAGTTTAATGTACTTTATTCTCTATTATTGTTAATGCAGCTGGGCCTGGATTTAAATGCATTTCAGTTGCCTTTTTGTGCCGTTAGATTTGATTCCTCAGCGAGACTTTCTAAGAATATGATTAACCCTCTGGGTCATCTTATAATGTAATTATTAATGATTGATTCTGTTTATCCTCGGGATCAATATGAGAAGCAAAAATGCTTTGGCATATATTTGGGGTTGATTTCTTGCTTTCAGTAAACATGATCTGGTGACAAGACTGGTATTGGTTTATTACTCGGAACGTGTTTGATGAATCTGAAGTGTGTAATTAGTTTTATATAATGATGGTGATATGTGGGGTTTTTTACATGACTTATGTTAATATGGCCAATAGTGTTAACATCTCCTGCCACTAATAGTTAGGGTGGGGATGTATAGTAATTGATCTTCCTGGGAGTGCTGTAATGTAAAAACAATTCCGGCTGTTTGAAGTATATTTTACAAGTGTGCATTGGGCCTTTGGGATGTTATACTGAAAAACCCAATTGTACAGTTACCATGGGAACCCAATTAGAATAGATTGCTGGATTTTTTTTTTTTCTTTCTCAGGCTTTCATCTTGACCAAAAATCTAATGTACTTTAAATGTTTTCATACGGAATTTTGTTCGTGTAGTCACTTGGTGTAATGGCTGGTTTTTAATTTTAGTGCTGAACCAGAGTGTTCTGTTGAGGGTCCTGAGGACTTATCCTTCAAGGAGAATCTTCCTTTAGTGTTTAAAAGTTGATGAACTGAGAAAAAATACTTTTTATTAATCCAAGTTCTTACTGCCATCGCATGTACTCGTCAGGCTGCAGTCCTGGGGGAAAAAGAGCAGGGAAGTGTCTCAAAGCCCAAGGACTTCTGTTCTAGATCGTCAGCAAAACATGGCTGAAGAATTTCCTGCCCTTCAAGGAGCTGTTTTTGATGTCACCTCTGACTTCACCTTTTTGGCCTGTTGACATATCCAGAGGTTTGGGATGCTCTCAGTGATGTGTTTGCTTCCTGCACCGTTGAGCACCTGCAGGTGTTTTTGTGTCTTCAGGTGTCCTGGGAGCACCCTGCTCCCTCAGCACAGCTCCTGGGTGGCAGCAGAGCTTGTGGGGAACTTGGGAACATCTTGCTGCAATGGCCAAGGGAAGCTGGGGCAGGAGAGGTGGAGATGGTATCACTGGTCCTTGGCAGCTCTGAGCTAGTGAGGATTGTCAGCTATCTATTTTTCCCATTCTGCTCATTAATCCCTTCAGGTTATCCACTCTGCAAATGCTGAGGGAATTTTCCACTTGGTGAAGCCATTGCTGGAATGAAGGCTTCAGTATTTCAAGGTTTGGTTCAGGTGTCTCAGTTTCCACACCATGGAAGTGCTATCACTGACTTGCTCAGTGTGTGTTGGACCAAAGAGGTTTTGATTTTTAGTGCTATCACTGACTTGCTCAGTGTGTGTTGGACCAAAGAGGTTTTGATTTTTAGTGCTATCACTGAATTGGTCAGTGTGTGTTGGACCAAAGAGGTTTTGATTTTTAGTGCTATCACTGAATTGGTCAGTGTGTGTTGGTCCAAAGAGGTTTTGGCTGTTAGTGCTATCACTGAATTGGTCAGTGTGTGTTGGTCCAAAGAGGTTTTGGTTTTTAGTGCTGTCACTGAATTGGTCAGTGTGTGTTGGTCCAAAGAGGTTTTGGCTGTTAGTGCTATCACTGAATTGCTCAGTGTGTGTTGGTCCAAAGAGGTTTTGGTTTTTAGTGCTATCACTGAATTGGTCAGTGTGTGTTGGTCCAAAGAGGTTTTGGTTTTTAGTGCTATCACTGAATTGGTCAGTGTGTGTTGGTCCAAAGAGGTTTTGGCTGTTAGTGCTATCACTGAATTGGTCAGTGTGTGTTGGTCCAAAGAGGTTTTGGTTTTTAGTGCTATCACTGAATTGGTCAGTGTGTGTTGGTCCAAAGAGGTTTTGATTTTTAGTGCTGTCACTGAATTGGTCAGTGTGTGTTGGTCCAAAGAGGTTTTGATTTTTAGTGCTGTCACTGAATTGGTCAGTGTGTGTTGGACCAAAGAGGTTTTGGCTCCTTGCCTTCAAGGTCACCCTCAGGAGAACCCTTCAGCTCCACGTGAAGTTCTGACCTCTCCAGCCAGCCAGTCTTTGCAAGGCTGAGGTGCATTTTGGAGGGATGGTTTGGACTTTCCAAGGGTGTTTTTTGTATGGTTTCTCACTGTCTGGCTGTCAGAAATGTTCTACCCACAGTGGTTTGGACATGACTGGTTTTCCCCAAGTTCTGGTCTCTTCAGGAAAGCCTTGTTGGGTGAGCAGGTGGAGCTCAGCTAGGGTTTGAAATGAGCTTCTGGATAAATCTGATTGTTGAGGCAAAGATTTCAGCTTTGCCCTTCAGGAAGATCTAAAAAACCTGAGCGTTGCTGGGTGCTTTGAAATACCCAGCTCTGAACTGATGATAGAAGTAAATTGCTATTTTATTTTTAGCTCTATCACAGATATTTTAAGTAGTTCTATTAGATTGCTCATCTGCCTGACCTGCATTTAAAAATGCAGTGAGTTCTCTTTGCAATGTACTAATTATTCATCTTAATTTTAAACACTTAAGTAAGATGCAATATTAAGATTAAATGTTGCTATTTAAGTGGCTGGGAAGTGGCCATGTGTTCTGTCAGTGCCTTGGACTTCAAGGAGAGGTCTTGGGAAGCCTGGGATGTTCACATGATTTCATTTTTAAGAGATTTACCATTCCTGAAGGTGATAGAGTTGTCCCTGCCCATGGAGTGGTGATTCCCTGGTTTCAGTGGAGCAGTTCCCATCGAGGCTGGCTGTGAGTCAGGATTGTGAAGCTGAGCTTTGGCACTTAATCTCCTTGGTTTTAAAAAATACAGTGTTTGTACCACATCTTTCAAAGACAGTGTGATATTAGCTGAGTGGCACTAAAAAAAACATAGAGGGGGGGAGCTAAATGCCAAAGAAATAGGAAATATCCTTTATTTCCAAGGGGAGGCAAAAGGGAACCAGTTGTGGTTTTTAATTATATAAATAATGTCAAATGCTAGAATTATAATAATTGAAGTTAAAATGTTTTAGGTACTCAGAGGCGTGAAATCTGTGCTTTTAAACCCAGAATATATCACAATCACTTGTTTTAAAATCACTTTCATGCCTTATAATGTGGCATTTCCTAAATCACAACAGGCTCTTCATTTTACTCAGTCACTTAGAAGTACATGACAGCCTGTAAAAAATTATTCCATTAATACTTTTATCTTTTGAGGCATTCTTATTCCAGATATCAGAGTTGTGCAGTGCTTGTTGTGGAAGAGCTCTTCAATGTGCCATCTGTTGATTTTTTTGTTTGACTCATGACGAGTGGGTGACTTAACATTAAAATTCCATGTTGTTTGTGAAAAAAAAAAAAACCAAACTCCCTTTGGAAATTCTGTGTACTGAAACTTGGAGCTCGTTTAAAACCCGATGCAGAGGTGGATATTCTGGATATTCAGTTCTCCCTGTGGAATTCAGATTTAATAATCTAACTGGGAATTATTTTTATTTTTTTTTCCTTGCAGGTGGAGCCTTTTCCTCCAGGATGGCATCGAGGCTGGCTCCCAAAGTAAGTTTCCAGGGCAGTGCCTTTGCAGGGAGGTGTCCTCTGGAAGTCCAGCATTACCAAAGGGTTCACGTAACATAGTTTGTTTTTTCCCCAGTGCCCAGCAGTCAGGATTAGGAATCCAGTTGACAAGATTGATGCTGCATTGTAAATCTCTGTAGCTCTGTCATGGTTGGTAACAGGCATCAGTGGACCTTTCCCCAGCACGTATCCATCTGCCACAGAGCATAAATAACAGGACAGAGCTGCTCGCTCTGTTTCGTTGCTGTTTCCATTCCCTAATAATAAACACCTCCCTGAAAAACAGGCTTAATTTTGAGGCTTGATGCTTCAGTGATGTAAGTGTAGGTCAGTGACATTGTAGCAAAAGAAGAAACATGGATGTTTATCCAAATATTCAGACAATTTACTCTGCTGAAAGAAGGGCATCAACACATTGTGAGTCCATAGCTGTCCCCTGGAATAGTTGAAATGAACTTTGAAGACACAAAGTCTTTTTTTTTTGTGTGTGTGGAATACCTATTTTTGTAACATTAGTGATGTTCCTCTAGGAAAACACTTCTGGTACAATCACACCTGCATTTCTAACTATTCCTGTTGGCAACTTCTGTCACTGCTCTAAATGTCTGAACAGTGGCATCTCTTGTGGTTTTAATCTGCTTTACATAATGTCATGTGGCTTAGGAAGGAGCATTTTGCTGGTTTGTGTTGTTTGCTACAAAAGCAAATCGGTTTTGTTTTTTAAAACAGAATGGTTGAGGAAGAAATCCAGGTAAATAAATTATTGCTTCCCTTTTTTCTTTTGAACCATCGTCTCTTTAGTCACATTTATGCATCTTCCAGTTGCAAACACCTTTTAGCAGAGGGAGGGAGAATCCCTGGCTCCCTCTCATTGCAGGCTAGGTGTGATATAGCTGGCAAGTGACACGAAACTAATAATTTATTATCTAACCTTTTCATTTCCCCCTCTCTCACGTGGAGTTGAAAGGTGCAGCTGGAGCTGTTCGGGGAGTTTTCCCCTTTTGATATGTGGGAAGACAGAAGGTTTGAGGTAAAACACTCCAGCTCTGCTGTGGGGACTGTGCAGACACTTCCCTGTGCTCTGGATGCATATTAAATATTGATGTCCTGGTGTAATTGCTGATTTTCGGGCTGTTTCCAGTGTGTGATCAGTTTGCAGAGCCCCACGTTGGGTGACACCCAGCGTGTGCCTGGCCATGGGTTTGCAGGAATCAATTATCACCCGTGCAATGTGCTGAACAGTTCTTAAGGAGGCTGCTGAAAAATGCTTTGGGGAAGCAGGCAGACGTGGGGATTTTCCATAATCACTGCCTGTGCCTCCCACTCCATCCCTGACGCTCTTGCAGTGACCAGAGATGAGTTTTGGGTTTGGCTTGGGCTGGGCTCTGGGTGACCAACCTCAGGATATCTCCAAATTTAGGAATTTGGGTGGGGGCTTGTGTTTCTTCTGGCAATGTGGCAGTTTTTGTATTTCATTAGAAAACTCTGAATGTCATTCTGCTCCTCGCTGGGTTTCTTGCAGCTAAATTTGAAGTTACTAAATGGATTCTTGTACTAACCCTGGTGCTCTGCTCTGTTAATAGTGAAACCCTTGGCCTGACTCGAGCAGGGATGGAAAATCCAGATGTGTGTGTGCCAAGACTACGCTCTTGTATTTTTATACAGATCTTTGCAACACCTCTTCTGTCTCTATTTATTTCCCTGGATTTTGTGGTTTTAGTGAATCCCTAATACACATTTTGCTGCTCTGCTCACTTCAGAAATTTCAGCGAAATTCTTTCCTCCCACACAACTCAGATTCCTGACTCTCCTTCAGCTTAAGGAGCACTATTAATGCTTTTGTTCATATTGCTTAGATTTATTTTGTTATTATTCTCCAGCTCCTACTCTTCAGGTAGAGCTATTTTGGTATTATAAAGAATGATGGATTATATAGGAAAGTTTCTTTTGAAGCACTCCTGATATTGTGCAATGCACTTGGGGGTCAGCTACACTTGACTGATGCATGATTTATCCCATGTCCCTGCCACTTCCTGAGATAAAGCTGCTATTTTATCAAAAATGCCAGCAAGTGTGATTTAGAATTTATACCCCTCCTTTTTCAAATAATTGTTCTGATTACTTTCTGGCACGGCAATAAAATGATAAAGGTAATTGCACACAAATGTGAGATAGCACCAAAATACAATAAAATTAACCTGAATTAGCTTGACTTGTCGATGAGAAGTATTTATGAAATGTATTTTTGCAATAAGGGAGACTGATATTATAGCTGGAAGGTGAGTTATTGCCTTAATGTAATACTGTTTGAAATTTAAAAAAGAGACTGTTACAGTTGAGGGTGATTGTGCCTTTGAAATTAAGTTGAAGTGATTCTTATAATTGGCAGCAATAATGCATTGGGAAGGTAATATCTTTTATTGTGTTATGCCTAGTTGCATTATCTTTTATTTAGCTGGTCCTGACTCCAGCTCTGCAGAGAAGACAAGCAGGAGCAGATCAGGAATTTTGTGGATTTAGGTGATAAAAACTTGAAATGTTACCCAATATTAAAGTCATTCTTCTGCTGGGTTTTTGGTTTTTTTTTTTTTTTTTTTCATTTTTAGTCCATTTTCAGTTCCCCTGAACCTGATACAAGGCTCATTTGATTAAAATTTCATCTATTTTCCTTGTACTGGAGTAGTTGCCATGTATTTACATCAGGCTGAGCTTGTAAGAGCCAAACACTCCAGGCTCACTGTGTCAGGTGCTGATTTGGGCAGTGAATTTTGGATTTCTCTGTGCCTCAGAGTACAGCCTCTTACAGAAAAGTGTGAACACACTCTCACAGCAAGCCCCTCCATGGTTTTTGATCCTCAAATCCCAGAATCCCTGAGGCTGGAAAAGCCCTCCCAGCCCTGGAGTCCCAGCTGTGCCCATCCCCAGCCCAGAGCTCTGAGTGCCACCTCCAGGGGACACCTGCAGGGATGGGCACTCCAACCCTCCCTGGGCAGTGCCAGTGCCTGAGCCCCCTTTCCATGGGGAAATTCCTGCTGTGCCCACCCTGAGCCTGCCCTGGCCCAGCCTGGGGCCGTTCCCTCTGCTCCTGTCCCTGTTCCCTGGAGCACAGCCCGACCCCCCCGGCTGTCCCCTCCTGGCAGGAGCTGGGCAGAGCCACAAGGGCCCCCTGAGCCTCCTCTGCTCCAGGCTCAGCCCCTGCCCAGCTCCTCAGGGATTCTCCAGCCCCTTCCCAGCTCCTCAGGGATTCTCCAGCCCCTGCCCAGCTCCTCAGGGATTCTCCAGCCCCTTCTCAGCTCCTCAGGGATTCTCCAGCCCCTTCCCAGCTCCTCAGGGATTCTCCAGCCCCTGCCCAGCTCCATTCCCTCCCCTGGGCACACTCCAACCCCTCCAAGTCCTTTTTGTCCTGAGGGGCCAGACTGGGCACAGCACAAAGGGAATTGTACCTGCATGTAGATAATTCAATATGTGGCCAATACCTTGGGTTTAATTCTTGAAGTGATGAACACTTCTGGAAAATTAAGATTGCTGCACCATGACTTTTCCTTTGCATGAGATTTCATGGGGTCATGGAATATCCTGAGTTGAAAGGGACTTCTTGAAACTCAACCCAGTAATAACAAAATAGTTTTTTGGGGGAACCCTCTAATTGTTAAGAGACAGAAAGTTCCTAATTTTTATTCTTTAGTACCTTTATTTATTTATTGTTTAGAAGCAAATGTCTTAATTATTTAAAAATATTTATATTACAAGTATAAAAAAATCTGAGTTTTATTCCCTCTGACAATGTTAAAATATTGAACAACTCAACAAAATATAACCTTGCTTTGTAGTGCTTCCCACTGAATCTTCTGCCATAGGATTTCCAGCTTCAAAAATGAGGAGCTGGAGGATTTAATCCCTTAGGCAGGTCCTTGGAAGGATGAGAGGGACAAGGTGCTTCCCCTCCCCATGGGAGTTACACCAGGACTTGGCCTTTTGGGCTGGTTCCTGGTGGGATTTGCAGGTACCCACTAACTGGGTGCACACACTTGTTGCCAGAATCTGATTTTTCCAGGAATATCTGGCACTGTCCTGTCTGCTTTCCCTCCTCTTGGTGCTCCATTTCAGTTTAATTAATTATAAAATCTCTTGGCAGCCCCCAGTTGGATCAGACACCCTGAGTAACTCTGTGTCCCCACCATGATCAGGAATTTTTAAAATTAATTAACACCACACTTCTTCTGTGCTGTGTAAGTAAAAAGTGAGAATTGTTTGGGTAGGAAAACACCTGAGAGATCATCAAGATCATCATTATTCATTGCTTTGTGCCATTGGTATCACGTGGTATCAGTTTCCTGATTGATGTATTTGTGGTTTATTGTGGTATCTATGCCTTAAGGGCCACGTGGCTGCTGTGCCTGCAGCCCATTTAAATTTCCTGTATAAGTAATAGCTGGGGAAAGATGCAGGATGTGTTTACTTGTTTTTGGAGAGGTTCAGGAGGAAGCAATACACCAGAATTCCTGTTTGAACAGCCCGCTGGGCTCTGCTGTTCAAGTACCAGCTCCCGTCCAAGCTTGGCGTGAGCAGCAGATGGAGTTGAAAGCTTCACTTGTGGAGTCTGGAAGGCAGGAGCTGCACCCCAGCTGCCCCTTCCAGGGGAGCTGAAATGGGTTTATTACAATTGCAGTGCCCTTGCAGTAAAACAGAGCAGTCAGGGCCAGCCCTGGGTGCTGGGAATTGCTGGTGGCTCCCGTCTGCCAAAGCAGCCGACTGAAGGCGCAGCCAAAGAGCCAGAGGCGACCCCTGCTTGGAAAGGCACTTCCCCAGCTTGGCATTTCGGGGGCTTCTGGGTGCCATCCAGAGAGGATTAGCAGGATAATGCCATGGGACAACAGGAACTTGCTTTTGTTGTCTTTGATTGTTTAATAAAGAATTACGTGTTTGCTCTCCTCGAAGACTTTTGAAATGCCGTAGAAAGCAAATGTTGCTCCATGTGAGCACGTATCCCCCTGGTTTGTGGGGGCTTGTGTGAAGTGGGCCTTTGGATAAGGGAAGAGGGGCACTGATTTTGAGTGTTTATGCCAGTGTCTATTTGTATATGTTCAGAATATGCAGTTTGATTCTGTACCTTCACATTTTTCTGGGATTAGTTCTTTGTAAGGTAAAGAAATTGCATCACCCCAAACTTACCCTGGATTTGCTTCCAGTCTGTCTGACATTTCCTCTCCAAACCTCCCCGCTCCAGGAAATGATGAGGTTTTGTTTTCATACCCTCTGAAGTTACAGGTTTGGCTTAACCAGGGTTAGATGTACTCGGGGAAGCAGTGAGACACCAGGAGAGCACTGCAGGCTTTCAGTGCTGCTCTTGTTTGAGAGGCTCAGCTGGGGAGGTGTTTATTGTCCTGCAGCCAGGAGAGAGTTCCATGGATCTGCATCTCCAGTGCTTTTTGCTGGAAAGCTGAAAGTTTGTTTTGGATGCTGCAGGAAGGAGAAGTGCACCCAGCAGGGGCAGTGATTGTGCAGGGGGAAGAGGTGCCTTGTGTCCAGGTCAGGGTTGTTCAGTCCACAGGAACCTGCTCCAGGATATAAAGGACTTGTATTTTAGAACATTAAAGGTAATTTGAAAAGTTATTTTGTTTTTTTTTAGCAGGTTGTATTGACAGAACTGCATCAGATTGGGCACCGAGAGGATTTTTTTTTTTTTTTTGTTTCAAACTTTATTCTTTGGTTTAGGCAACATCTTCTTTTCCTCAAAAATTAGCTTTTGCCTTAATTTAAAACCTGTGGGGCACTTGGCTCTCTTTGGACTGACAGTTTTCCGTATCTTTGGAGGATGCTGTGAGTGAAGTGTGAGTGGAGTGATACTGGAATTGGGCATTACCTGGTTCAGAAATTATTTTTCCATTAAATAAAGAGGGATGTTGGTCAGAGCTCCCTGTGGGATGTCAGCAGCCTTCCCTTGGCTTTATGGACAAGGAGCTTCCTGGCTTTCAGGACAACTTTCTCACGTCTTCAGCTGTCCAGATGAAGATGTCAAACCTTCGGGGGTGTGTTTGGATCAGGACATCCTCATCACAGAACCCCAGAATGGTTTGGGTTGGAAAAGACCTTAAAACTCATCCAGTCCCACCCCTGCCATGGCAGGGACACATTCCATGTCCCAGGATGCTCCAACCTGGCCTGGGCACTGCCAGGGATCCAGGGGCAGCCACAGCTTCAGATTTCTCTGGAGTTCACACCATTCTATTTAGCTGGAAATCCTTGGACTCTTTTTTGTCAAGAGAAAGCAGCTTTTAGAAAAATTTGTATTTTTGCTTGAAAGGAAATCAGACATTTCATAATAAGCAAAAAGACTGAGAATTAAATGTTTCTCAGTCTCTCTAACTTTTATTCCAGTATAGCAAAGTGATACTAATACTCCAATATATTAAACTTTCACTGCATTTCACTTCAACTTTCAATACATTTCACTTTTAGTGTGAAAATTCCAACAAACTCTTTCTTTCTTTCTTTCTTTCTTCCCTGCAGTAAAATTATTTGTAGTACATAAACTCTTTGTTTTCTTGGAACAGTAGCTTTTGTAAGGTGAAAATATAGATGATTAATCAAGATATTAACAGGAGTAGATTTTTAGATTGTTCTGATTGCATGGATCCTGTCTTCTATTCACAGCCCTTAAATCTTTCTTTGCCTTGAAACACTAAAAAATGGCTTTTTCCTCTAAGACAAGGCCCATAAGGTTGGAAAATCACCCTCCACCCTGCACCATATGTGCAGAAATACATTGCCTCTACTATTAATACCTTTTCCCATATTCTTTACGTACAATGGATTGTTTCCTTTCAAATAAACAGGCAGGACCCAGTAAAACAAATACAGGAAGTTTTAAACTGTTGAGGAGATGTGGAGAGAAGTGTAAGTCAGTGAAATCCTTGGATGGGTGGCCCTCTGGCATGGGCAGCCTCATCAGTGGCAGAGGGCTTTTGACACTAAATCATTTTGCAAACGTTGGTTTATGATGGATTTTGGCTTTGCCTGATGGGGTTTGATAAGGATTTTGTTAGGAGCAGGTTGCAAACTTCCTGCATCAGGAAAGGGTGACTGAAATGAAGACCCAAATTGCCAAACTCTGATGTATTCCCCTTAAATTCCAATCCAATATTTGAAGCTTTGATTGAATTTTAATTCAAAACTTGAATCAATAGCAAGCAGGTTTGAGATACTCCAAAGAAGGACTCGAAGAGTTCAGGCCTGGTGCTTTTTCCTGGAATTAGGAGGAAGGAGCAGCTTCCCTGGATTTATTGATCATCCTCAAACTCAGCAAATGTCTGGAGTGGCTTTTTTGGCGAGTCCCTGATCCTCTATGGCACCATCAAAACAGGGCAGGTGCTTGTGAATTGTGGCTCATTTGTTGATGCAAATGTCAGGACTTTGATGGAGTTTGTAGAATAAATTTGTGGGGAATGGGAAGTGATGGAGTTTGTAGGATAAATTTGTGGGGAATGGGAAGTGATGGAGTTTGTAGGATAAATTTGTGGGGAATGGGAAGTGATGGAGTTTTAGGATAAATTTGTGGAGAATGGGAAGTGATGGAATTTTTAGGATAAATTTTTGGAGAATGGGAAGTGATGGAGTTTGTAGGATAAATTTGTGGGGAATGGGAAGTGATGGAATTTTAGGATAAATTTGTGGGGAATGGGAAGTGATGGAATTTTAGGATAAATTTGTGGGGAATGGGAAGTGATGGAGATTTTAGGATAAATTTGTGGAGAATGGGAAGTGATGGAATTTTAGGATAAATTTGTGGAGACTGGGACGTGATGGCATTTTCGGATACATTTGTGGAGAATGGGACGTGATGGAATTTGTAGGATAAATTTGTGGGGCATGGGAAGTGCTGGAGTTTGTCGGATACATTTGTGGGGAATGGGACGTGATGGACTTTTAGGATCAATTTGTGGAGAATGGGAACGTGATGGCGTTTGTCGGATACCTTTGTGGGGACTGGGCAGTGATGGAGTTTGTAGGATCCATTTGTGGGGAATGGGACGTGATGGCATTTTAGGATAACTTTGTGGGGCATGGGACGTGCTGGACTTTTAGGATAACTTTGTGGGGAATGGGAAGTGATGGAGTTTGTAGGATAAATTTGTGGGGAATGGGAAGTGATGGAGTTTTAGGATAAATTTGTGGAGAATGGGAAGTGATGGAGTTTGTAGGATAAATTTGTGGAGAATGGGAAGTGATGGAGTTTTAGGATAAATTTGTGGGGAATGGGAAGTAAATGAACAAGGTGGTGCCTGGTCACACCTCTGCCGGGGTGGGCATCAACACCTCCAAGGGAATCACCTGCAGGTAGGGATGCCATTGGATTAATACATCCAGAAATGCAGATTTTGTGGGTTAGAGTTCCTGTGCTTGGTGCAGTCTGGGGTCCTCTGGCAGTGTGAAGAACTAAACAGCATTTCCAATTGTGCAGCGGTGGCTTGGCTGTAAATGGTGGAAATGGGACCATTTTGGGGTCTGAGGGAAATAGGGGGAAGAACTGCAATGCAATTCCCTGCTGTTGGTTGCATTTCCATCACACATAGCTCAATTGACACTTAGTTCATCTGCAAATGACCAAGAGACCCCTTTCTTGGAGGAGCTGGGACATCTCCCTGATTAATGCAGGTTTAGAAAAATCCAATTGCAGGATGTGTGAGGCCACATTCCATTTGCCAGCTGAATATGTTATTTTTGCCTTGATTCTCAGAAATATTTGAGGGGAAAAGAAGAAAATTCGTGAGGGCTTCCATGCTGTAGCCTAATGGAAATCCCCTGTTAAATCAGATGCAGAGGGGATTATTGTTAATATTTTGATATTGGTGTGGTGGGTTTATATTGTAAGAGCAGAGTGAAGGAAATGGAAAAACCTGTGGAGGGGAGATCCATCAGAGATAGGGCTCTGATGGGAAGGATTCAGTTCTCCATAATTCTGAAAGGAAAATCAGGGCTTGCTCTCTAGACTTTTCTGGAAAACACAAATTGCTTTCTGGGACAACATGGAGCATGGAAATGCTTTGCTACAGATTTATTTTTTTTTAAGCCTTGTTGATTCTCAAGATTTCTCTGCCTTTTTTTATTTCTCTGTTCATCATTATGGATATGAATTTGGTTCTAGGATGTCAGGCCAACATCCAGTGGAGTTTTTGGGGGTGTTAGGAGCAACAAAACATAGAAATACTTGAATTATTTACTGTAGTGTGAAAGCTGCTTAATGCAAATTTAAATAAAATTGCAACCTCCCAGTCTGCTGTATTTAGCAGTCTGGTGAGGTAAATTTACAATTGTGGCTCCTACAGTTTTGTTTCTTTGGGAAAACTCCAGATGTTGGCAGGGGAAGTTGCACATCTAAAAATAACATTTTTTTTCTACCTGGTATCAAAATGACAAGATGTTTTGATACAGAATTACAGGTATTGCAGTGGAAGGGCACAGTGAAGGTGGAGATGATGCAGGAGCTGATCAGAATTCTTCCAATTTTTTATAAATCACAGTTTGGGTGGGAAGAGACCCCAAATCCCACCCAGTGCCACCCCTGCCATGGCAGGGACACCTTCCCCTGTCCCAGGTGCTCCCAGCCCCAGGGTCCAGCCTGGCCTTGGGCACTGCCAGGGATCCAGGAGAAGTGTCCATCCTGCACCAGCACCACCAAACCCCATCCTGAAGTGCCACATCCTCTTGGTTTTGGAGCACTCCCAGGGATGGTGACAACTTCCACCACTTCCCTGTCAGCCTGTTCCAGTGCCTGACAACCCTTTCTGGGAGGAAATTGCTCCTCCTGTCCGGCCTAAATAACAAAATTAGTGTCTGGACAGAGGAGAATGTATTGTTCATCTGTCAGTGACCTTCATCCTGGAGCATCCCAACCCAGCTGCACATGGATGTGGATGGGTGTCCTGCAGCCTGGTTCTTTGACAGAAATAAACCTCCTGAGCATTGCTGCCCAATGGATTTGATCAACAAGGCTGCAAACAGGGCTTGCAGTCACTCAGGGTTTCATCCATACAGCTTAGTTCAACTTGGAGAGAGCTCAGAGGGTTATTGATAGTTCTCTGCTGCTCCCTGCATCCTGGCTTTTGTTCTGATGGAAATATCCTGGAGCACATGGTGTGAGGCTCAGTGCATCTGGTTCAGGGCTGTCACACCAATAACCATGAAGAATGTCTGCTGCTTTGCCACAGATGTAAATTGTACTGCTTGTTTGCTGACTTCTGCAATGAGATGCTGCTCCAGAGAAGTTCTCCCGTGTCCTCCAGGAGGGGGAAGGAACCTGGAGAAAGTTGGTTGGAAAGGAGTTTCTTTGTGATGCCACCAAACATTTGATTGTTCAGCAGCTGGGGTTGCAGTCCAAGTAAAGAAACCACAGGGAACCTGCAGTTCTGGACTTCTCCAAGCTGAGTGAGGTTGCTCTGGTTGCTGCATGTCTGTAATGGAGGAATTGCCTCAGAGCTTCCCAAAATTCAGGGCTTTACTTTAGCTCTAGTTTTGCAAAACTGTCAGCTTGATGGTTTTTCTGTTCCCTCTCACACTGGGTATGTTACTCACAGATGTGACTTCATTCCACAGCACCTAATAATGGGGTTTGAAAAGATTCTCTTATTTGGAAAACAACTAATTATGGTACAACTAATTATTGTGAGCAGTGGGCAGCTCTGAGTCACCCTGCTGGAGCTTCCTGGCTCCTGCTGCACCCCTGCTCTGGCATTCCTGGAATCCCAGAATGGGCTGGAAGGGATCTTAAATCTCATTTCATCCCATCCCCTGCCATGGCCAGGGCCACCTTCCACTGCACCAGGTTGCTCCAAGCCCCAAAATAAATCCAAGAAATTTGTTGTTCTCTCAGTGTTGCAGGAAACCTCACGA
Organism: Serinus canaria; assembly: GCF_022539315.1. Lineage (NCBI taxonomy): Eukaryota > Metazoa > Chordata > Aves > Passeriformes > Fringillidae > Serinus > Serinus canaria. The sequence goes on from NC_066320.1 coordinate 33,762,636, forward strand.
AGTTCAATAGGTCAAGTGCAGGGTGCTGCTCCTGGAGGGACAGGAGCCAGGGAATGGCTGCCAGTGCCAGAGGGCAGGGATGGATGGGATATTGGGAACTGGGAATTGTTCCCTGGCAGGGTGGGCAGGCCCTGGCACAGGGGGCCCAGAGCAGCTGGGGCTGCCCCTGGATCCCTGGCAGTGCCCAAGGCCAGGCTGGACCCTGGGGCTGGGAGCACCTGGGACAGTGGGAGGTGTGAAAATAAGTGATTTTTTTAAGTTCCCTTCCATCCCAAACAGTTGTAGGAGCCTCTTATTCTCTGTTTGATGGTGGAGTTACCTTGTGCTGTCTCACAGTTTTCCCTTTTTTCCCAGTTTGACGTGAGCTCTTTGGAGCTCAGGACTTTGTGTGGTCTGGACCAAAGGTTTGTGTCTGGGTGGCTGCAGAGGACCCTGCTGGTGTTCTGTCCTGTCCTGCAGTGATGGCACAAACCAAACTGGGAACACAGCTCACACTTCCAGGCTGGGGTTTTTGTTTTAGCCAAGATGAATTTGACAAGTCTGTTATTGTTGGTCTTATCCAATATTGAGAAATACTTGGCAGCTGTTTCCAGCTACATCCTATCAGTAATCGTAAAAGCAGACTGGTAACAATGGGAATAAAAATATGCTTCTTTTCCAAGGAATGATTGATTCTTTCATGTGTTTTCTTTTCCAGCAGACATATTCTATTTGTGTTCCAGCTGGTATTTGCATAACACTGCTGCTCTAAACCACTGAATCTACTTTGTTGTCACAACAGTCCTGTTTTAAATAAGTGTCACAACACATTGGATTTTAGCTGATAAACCAGCCGTGAAACTGCTGCTATTTCACGTTTTTATGAAGATCACTATGCTGCTAGTTAATGGGGTTTTTTTGAGATTTTGATTTAGGTGCTGACTTCTGAAGGTAGATCATTTTAAGTTGGAATTTTGAAAGTGTAATGCCGTAGTTGAGGAAACTTGAAATTCACTGTTGTCTTCCTTTTCTCAAATTGCTTTTGAAAACTCCTGGAATCTGTTGCAAATCCCTGCAGTTAAAGAGGGTTTTATTTCCTTGCACAGGTGAGTTCCAAGCAGGGAGGATCCCCATGTGAGGAGAAGCAGGTGGTCCTGCTCAGCCCCCTGGGCAGGATCGAGATCTGGGGCTGTGAGAAGGGCGTGCATGAAATCAAACTTCCCAAAAGGAGCCTGCTGCCAGCGGGGTGAGTTCTGTCCTGTCCTGTCCATCCTGGCCTCGTGCTCCTGCTGGAGGGGGGACAGTGCCCAGAGCACCTGAGAGCTCTCCTGTGCCTGCTGATCCTACTGGGAGGGGTCTCCTGTGCCCTGAAGGACTCCAAAGTGCATCAGTTCCTCTGAAATGTGATCAAACACTTCAAACTCCAAGGGGTTTCAATGGGAGTTTCGAAAGAATCTCCTGCCTGCCTTGATTTTTGGCACACGTGTAAATGTCACTGAGGGTAAAATCTCCTTGCACACCTTTCAAATCTTGCAGACCTACATATATTTTTATATTTTTATATTTTATATTTTTATAATTTTTTATATTTTTATATATTTTATGTATTTATTATTTTTAAATTTTTATAATTCTATATTTTGTATGTTTATATTTCTATATTTTTATTTTTATATTTTTAAAATTTTTATATTTTTATATTTTTATTTTTTATATTGGTTTTATATTTTTATATTTTTATATTTTATATGTTTATATTTCTATATGTTGTTATTTTTATATTTTTATATGTTATATTTTATATTGGTTTTATTTTTTTTATATTTTATGTTTATATTTCTATACATTGTTATTTTTATATTTTTATATGTTATATTTTATATTGTTTTTGTAATTTTTTATATTTTATATATTATTTTTATATTATTTTTATATTTTATATATTATTTTTATATTATTTTTAAATTTTGATAATTTTATATTTTATATGTTTATATTTCTATATGTTATATTTATTTTTTATGTATTATATTTTTTATTGTTTTGATATTTTTATATTTTTATATTTTATATGCTTCTATGTTGATATTTTATATTTATATATTTTTATGGTTTTACAGTTTTCTATTTTCTATGTTTATATTATGTTTATATTTATATTTTTATGCTTTTATATTTTAAATAATTTTATTTTTATAATTTTTAATATTTTTATTCTATAGATCCATGCTCCAGCAGGTAGAAGCAGGATTGAGTGATAGTTTTAATTACTGTGCAGTACTGGTGGCAGCTTCAGTTGCTGTCCCAGAGCTGTAATGTCTGCTGGAGTTTGGAGCAGATCCCACGGGGCACTGGAGGTGCTGTCCCAAATCCAGGCCTGGCTGAGGAGCCATCCGTGCATTTTCCTGTTTGCTGTGAGTTGTGTTCAGCCTGCTGGAGTCCATCTGTCCTCAGAGCTTTCATTTTTTCCCTTATTTCTGAGGAAATGTTCAGTGACATTTTTAGAAGGAATGTTGAATTCATTCAGAATTAGATGCTAAATTTCTGTGCCCAATTTCTTTGGCAAAATCAAGAACTTCTTAGACTTTCTCAGACTTCTCTAAGACTGGTCTGTCAACTGAGTTTGGTAATTAAATTCCACTTTTCCCCAGTCTGCTACATCAGTGCTGCCACTGACAAGACTCAAACAGGTTTGGCTTCTTTTCTCAACCTTCTCTTTTTTCCTTGCTGTGTTTGCCTCTGGAGTTTGTAGGATTTGTAGGATGCCTGTTCTCCTGTTTTATTCTCCTTGGAACTGGAATGGGTGTGAAATTAATCAGGACTATGGGGCATCATGTGTGTTCTGGTTGAAATGATTTTACCTCCCATACAAAATCTCTGAAGCCTCTGGATTTCACAGTTTTGCCAGCTCCAGGGATATGGAAATAGCTGCTGCACTTCCTTCAGATTCTGGGTTTCTGCTGGTGAGGCATGGAAATAAATGGGTATTTAGGATAGAGTTGGAACTTGGCTTTGCTGCAGAGCAAAACCTGCCTGGAGAGCAGCCCAGGGGATGAGGATCTTCCCCTGGTGAAGGGTAAATGTCAGTGAGGGAGTGGAATAAGAGCAGGAAAAAGATCTGGGGGCTCTCAGAGCCACTTGTAGGGATGGGTGCTGCTCTTTTACCAGAACATCTGGTAAAAAATCTGGTTTTGTTTTACCAGGACATCTGGTATAGCACATTTGCTCACCTGCAATGTCTTCATGTTCTCTGGTTGAAGGTCACGATCTTGTTCTTCAGCAGAAGTTGCACAGTTTAGATCCTTTCCTAAATTTTAATTTTCACCTGTTCTAGATCTTCCCTTTTCTCAGTGGTGAGCTGACTTCATCTTGAGGCATTAGTGGCATCCTGGTAGCTCTCAGCCTCACAGGCTGCAAGGTTTATGTGCCAAAATTGTTACATTAGAGGGTCCAACACTCAGGAATACCTCTGAAGCTAAAGGCAAGAAGAGTATTTCTATGATTTCTTTAAGAATTTAAATCTGAATAAGAAAGATGGGACTTCCTTTTGTCTTAGCACTGATAAAGTTCTAAAAATTTTAAAGCCATCTGTAAATGTTTGTGCTGAAGGATAACATTTAATCTCTTCTACTCATCGCCAGTGAATAGTTGTTAAATCTGGCCTCATTATTTTCGACAGAATAAAATAAAAACAAAGCAGTGCCTGGTGTTTCTCCTAACTGGCTAATAAACACCATGGCAAGAACATTGGGTGGAAAAAAAAAAAACATAAGAAACATAAAAATTGATTTTAATGGACCCCTGTCAGAGAGAACCATAATGAGCAGAAGTCTGGTAATAAATATTGGTATTCTGCTCCACGGTGCTTGGGACTTCTCATGTGGAATTGCATGGAACAATCAATAGAGATTTTAGGGTTTTTTAACAACAAAAATAAGTAAACCTTTGAAATATATAAATACTTAAGACTTGCAATCTGTCAGACAAACCTGGTGGTTGTAGAAGGATCTGATAAGAGCCCCTGGTTAATGGCATAATCGCTTTGTGGAGATCTGGCTCTGTTTTACAGCTTGTAAAATGCTGTGCAATTAATCACCTGAGATTACAGCCTCCTCACTGATGGCTCTCCTTAAAACTTAAGAACACAGACTATAATGGAGCCTAAAAGGAGAAGCAACAAAGTAAAACCCAGTTTCAGTATGCTTGAAAGAAATTGATCTATTAATGAGATGAAACTAATTGTAATAACCTGAGGTTATTCTGCTCCTCGGGAAGCTGCAGGGTTTAAAACTCCAGACACGGCACACAGGGATGGTTTCTGCTGGAGAGGAGGCATCTCTAGCCAGGCTGCTGAAATCCATCCTGGAGCTGGATGGGCTTGGAGCAGCTGGGACAGTGGGAGGTGTCCCTGCCAGCCAGGGGTGGCACTGGGTGGGCTTTGAGGGCCCCAAACCAGTCTGGGGTTCTGTGATAAGGATGCCCTGATCCAAACATACTCCTGAAGGTCTGACATCTTAATCTGGACAAATACATTTATTTCTAAGAACTTCAGCTACACAGCTCATCTTTGAAAAACTCTTAAGTGTGTATAAGCTATATATATATAAATATATATATATATATATTTTATTTATATATATATATAAAATATATATATTTAATTTTATATTTTTATATTTTATATATATCTATATAAAATATAATGTAAGTTGTATTGGTTTTATTATATTAATAACATAACATAACATAATGTAATATGATATAACATAATGTAATATGATATAACATAATGTAAGATTATATGTACATTATATTATATTATATTACATTATATTATATTATATCATATCATATCATATCATATCATATCATATCATATCATATCATATCATATCATACAATATCATATCATGATCATACAATATCATATCATATCATACAATATCATATCATATCATACAATATCATATCATATCATATCATATCATACAATATCATATATATCATACAATATCATATCATACAATATCATATTACATTACATTATAATTATATGTTTATATATATATATATAATTATATAGTACAATAGAATGGTATATAATATATCTATTTCATGCTGTCTCAGCTGTTGTAGTTTTTCTTTCAGTTCATGCCAAATTAATGATCAGTTTTGACTGATATTCCTCCAACAACCCCAACCTGAAATACTGCAAGTGTTTAACACTTCTTGCTCATGTACAAAAGAAAAATTCCCTTTCTTTTACTGGAACTTTACTTCAAAGTGTCTTCAGCAGCTTTGGAGTTTCAGAATTAGGGATTTTTGTTGTTCTGCTGCCAGCTGTGGTGTTCCCACCCTGGGATGACTCTGCTTTGAGAAGCCTTGACTCCTTCCAGAGGTGCAGGAGAAAATTGTCCCCTTGGTGAGCAGGTAACACAAACCATGGTTTTCCCTCTAAGGAATATTTACAGCACAAAACCCTTTGGAAATGTGGGCTGTGGACTTGGCATTGGGATGGCAGCAGGGAGCAGTTTCTCCCTGTGTTGCAAAAATCCAGATTCTCTCGGGAATTCCCTTTTCCCCAGGAAAATCACCCTGGTTTTGCCAGCTCCCTGCCTGGTCAGGATGGGGCAGGGAAGCCCTGGGGGAACTGGAGGATTTCAGTGAAAGGGCTGTAGGAGAACCTGTTTTGAGGAAAACTGAGCAGCTTTCACAGTGTGGTTGGAAAATCCTGCTGGGCACATGGGGGGATGGCCACCATCATCCTGCTGCTGGGTGTGGGTGACAGCAAAGCTGAATTTGCCACCTGGAAGGTGGGCACAGATCCCAGTGGTGCCCATAGCCCTGCTGTGGAATGATATTTGTTCACCTGGGATTTGAGGATGCCACCATGAGTTGTTTGGCACTGGGAAGCTCAGCTGAGCAGCTGTGGTCTGTCACTGCCATGCTGACGTCCCAAGATGGGGCTGGTTTGGGGACAGCCCCTCCTGCTCTCTGGGGCTGCTGGGGTGTGGGGGCAGCTCGAGCTGGCCAGAGGGGCATGAGGTGTTTGTTGGTGTGAGCCTGAATTTGGGAGACTGCAGGGAAGGTGTTGGTGCTTCCTGCATGTTTGGGCAGCCTGACAAATGGTCAGAGCCTGCATTTTCCTGTGCTGTAGGAATGCACCCAGGCTTCCTTTGGGGCTCTTTCAGGAGCACTGTGATCTCCTGCCCTCTGTGTTCCCTGCAGGCTATTTGCAGTTTTCCTTTGTGTTCATTTCCCTCCATCTTGCTGAGGGAGCTCAGAGGAGGAGGAGCAAGGAGCCAGTTTGGCCATTCCCATGTTCTTAATCTGCCTCAACCTTTTGGGGTGAATCTGCAGTTCAAGAAGTTCAGCAGGGTTTCAGTCAGTCTCTCTCTGTCAGTGTAGCATGATCAGAAACTCCCCAGAATCTCAGTTTTAGCAGCTTTCCAGCTATTAGAGACGGAAGGAAAATCTCAGGTGTGTGCAAAGGCAGAGGGTGCAGCAGGGCAGGGAGTCTGATGAGAGCCTGGAACAATGACCTGGAGAGGTGTGAACCACTCTGATCATCTCTGAGGTATTTAATCATAGCCAGTGGTGATGGTTTAAATGTCAACTTTGCTAACTGTTTCATTCCTCATGCAGTAAAATTTACTGGGGGTGATATCTCACTTTGATGCCACAAGTGGGAGGCATTTGGGAGAGTGCCACTCCTCCTATTTTTCCACTGAGCATCAGCCAAGGCTAAGAAACTCAGTGGAGCTCAGGGGCACAGTAAAAACCCACTGAAGGAGGTAAGGATGTGACTTCTCTGCTGCTTGGAGAGGATTCCTGGTTTATCATGAACATCTGAGGTGACTTCTGTGAGTAGAGGATTATTGGCACTGTGGCTTGGGAGAGGCTCCACTCTTCCTCATTCGAGTTCTTCCTTGAATATTGTGTAGCAACAGCAGCTTTCTATTTAAAATGGTGCAGGATAAACCCTGGATGAGCCAGAGGACATACTTGGGGTAAAGAAATTAATGGGCTGGGATGAGCTCTAAATGGAGAGAGGGAACAGGGAAAGGAATGGGGCTGGGAAGGGGTTGGAGCACCAGGAGCAGCTGAGGGAGCTGGGAAGGGGCTGGAGAATCCCTGAGGAGCTGGGAAGGGGCTGGAGAATCCCTGAGGAGCTGGGAAGGGGCTGGAGAATCCCTGAGGAGCTGGGCAGGGGCTGGAGAATCCCTGAGGAGCTGGGAAGGGGCTGGAGAATCCCTGAGGAGCTGGGAAGGGGCTGGAGAATCCCTGAGGAGCTGGGCAGGGGCTGGAGAATCCCTGAGGAGCTGGGAAGGGGCTGGAGAATCCCTGAGGAGCTGGGAAGGGGCTGGAGAATCCCTGAGGGAGCTGGGCAGGGGCTGGAGAATCCCTGAGGAGCTGGGCAGGGGCTGAGCCTGGAGCAGAGGAGGCTCAGGGGGCCCTTGTGGCTCTGCCCAGCTCCTGCCAGGAGGGGACAGCCGGGGGGGTCGGGCTGTGCTCCAGGGAACAGGGACAGGAGCAGAGGGAACGGCCCCAGGCTGGGCCAGGGCAGGCTCAGGGTGGAAAATAGGAAAAACCTTCTCATGGAATGGGTTGTAAAGCTTTGGAATAGGCTGCCCAGGGAGGTGTTGGAGTGCCCATCCCTGGGTGGGTTGAAGCTTGAGGACATGGTTGGTGCTGCTGGTTGATGGTTGGATTTGATGATCTTGGATCTTGGAGGTTTCTCCAACCTTAACAATTCCACAATTCTGGGGTAAACCACCAGGGCCTGTGGACAAAGCCAGCAACACCTCCCACCTGTTCTTTACTTCCAAAGTGCCTTGTTCCCAAAACCTTCAAGGTGCTGCTTTGGCTCAGAGAGCACCTGGTTCCTCTGGGTGATGCTTGTTCAAATCCAGGATTTTGGCCTTTTAACCCCTCCCAGTGCTGACAGCGTTGGTTTTCTTACTGGTGAGCAGAGGGAGAGCCTGCTTGTGGTGCCTGTGTGGAGCAGTCACCAGAAGGAGATCACTCTTACATAAATGTTCCTCTTTCAAAGAAAACCTTTCATTTCCAACCATCTTTTAACTTGTGGCACAAAGCTCTCACAAATCTCATTGAATTTTCTGCCATTGGTTTTGGAAACAAAACATGCAGATGCCTGGGTGATAAGGAGATGATGCTTGTTGCTTCAAATTACTTCAAAATAACAGGAAAGTGTATTTTAAAAAATAGGAAAGAAAGGAAAAAAGAAATATTGCCTTCTCTGGTAGAAGCCTCTACAAATATCCAGGCATCAATCTTTATTTCAGCAGATTCAATGGATGTGGCAGGAAGAGTTATTATATAGCATAGTCCTCCTTTTATTAAAAATAAACTGGGCTGGGGTTTTTCATAGTTTCTTGTGGAGATGCTGCAGATTGTTTATGCTGCATCAAGCTAAGAAAACTTTTTATTGGAAGTGGTGTTTCCAAAACATAAACAAAATAACTTTCTGCATGTTTTTAGAGTTCAGCCTGGCACGTAGCACAGCTCCAAGATGTGGTTTCACATGGTTTTAGCAATGGGTTGTGGGCAAAGTTTTATTGTCAGGTCTGGCTGGTGAATTTAATTCTGCATGATTAGCAAAACCCACGCTCCTCTCTCACTGAAGCTGAAGTGAATCTTGAGCAACTCCACTGTAATCAATACTGGACTTTAGCTGTGTTATTTTCCCTGACAGCACGGCTGCATTTCTATTATCTGTCAAAGGCAGCATTGCAGGATTCAAACAGGAGTGGCTTTTGCAGGGCTTCAGTTGTGGTTTTCTGCTGGAATCTTGGCAGAGAAGCCTTTGAGGGCTCTGTGCAAAACAATCAAATGAAAGTGCAGATGGATGAGAAGCTGGACATGAGCTGGCCACGTTCACTCAGAGCCCAGAGCCCCCCTGTGCCCTGGGCTGATCCCAGCCTGGCAGCAGGAGAGGGGAATTCTGTGCCAGGTGAGCCCCACCTGCAGAGCCCAGCCCAGCAGGGACCTGGGGCTGCTGCAGAATCCAGAGGCACCAAATGCTCAGGGGATGGAGCAGCTCTGCTGGGACACCTGGGGGGGCTCACCTGGGCAGGAGAAGGTTGGGGTGACCCCAGAGTGGCCTCACAGCACCTGAAGGAGACACAGGAGAGCTGGGGAGGGACTGGGGACAGGACATGGAGGGACAGGACCCAGGGAATGGCTCCCAGTGCCAGAGGGCAGGGCTGGATGGGATATTGGGAATTGGGAATTGCTCCCTGGCAGGGTGGGCAGGCCCTGGCACAGGGTGCCCAGAGCAGCTGGGGCTGCCCCTGGATCCCTGGCAGTGCCCCAGGCCAGGCTGGAAGGGGAAGGTGTCCCTGCCATGGCAGGGGTGGCACTGGGTGGGATTTGGGGTCCTTTCCAACCCAAACCATCCTGGGATTGCACAAACTCCTGCAGTGCTGGTTCCCCTCAAGCCCTGCATGTTGCTCCCATCACACATTTGGTAGTCAAGGCTCTCCAGGCTGCTCTCCCAGCCATCTGTCAGTAAAACTCTTCTGTGGTTCAGCTCTGTCCCTCCAGGAGAGCTGCAGGAGGGATTCCTGTCACCCACACCCAGGTGTGTCTGTGCTCACACCCTTCTGTTCAGTCCCAAAACACTTCTGTGGCTTTAAATTGTTCCCAGCAGTATCTGTGCATCTAATCTTTTTTTTTTTTTTCGAGGACCACAGAAGTGAGGGAGGAAACCCAAGATGAAGAGTTGCAACATTCAAAACACCCACTAATTCTGAGACATAACAGAAACATAATCCATGTCATGGTGCAGCCCATTTTCCCATCCTTACAGCAAGGATTTGCAATGGAAAAATGCTCCACTGCATTAATCTACCTCTGGCAGGGCAAGTGGAATGGTTCCACTCCTGGCCTGAATTACTCCTGGCATTAGTGGAGACTCACCAGGCACTGTGTCTGTGGCACAGCACAGGACAGGCCATCAGGAAAGGATTTGTTTGCTGGGAAATTTCTCGAGGAGATGATGCTGCATAGACAAATTCACCCACTACTCTTTGGTAGAATAATTTTTCACCACTATTAGAGCTCTGCATCTTCCACTCTAGAAAGAAAGAGTCATATTTGTGGTATTTTCACGTGGGTGTCTGCCCAAGTTATATTATCTAATACACTTTCCTGTTATTTTTGCTGTTTTACAATATCAGCACTGTAAAACATGATCACTGGGCTGTTCTAACGTGGTGGTTTAGGAGCCAACCCTGAGGGTTACAAACACAGCCCAGCTGAGCAGCAAAGTTTGGTGTTCTGCACCCTGAAACTGGGCTTGTGCTGTTCACACAGAGCACTGGCCATGTTAACCTGCAAGGGCTGAAAACATCAGGTCAGTGCTGTGGGTCAGTGCCCAGCAGAAATCATGGAATGGTTTGGGTGGGAAGGACCCCAAATCCCCCCCAGTGCCACCCCAGCCATGGCAGGGACACCTTCCACTGTCCCAGGTGCTCCCAGCCCCAGTGTCCAACCTGGCCTTGGGCACTGCCAGGGATCCAGGGGCAGCCCCAGCTGCTCTGGGCACCCTGTGCCAGGGCCTGCCCACCCTGCCAGGGAACAATTCCCAATTCCCAATATCCCATCCATCCCTGCCCTCTGGCACTGGGAGCCATTCCCTGGGTCCTGTCCCTCCATCCTTGTCCCCAGTCCCTCTCCAGCTCTCCTGGAGCCCCTCCAGGCCCTGCCAGGGCTCTGAGCTCTCCCTGGCACTGCTCCTCTCCAGGTGAGCCCCCCCAGGTGTCCCAGCCTGGCTCCAGAAATGTTCCAGCCCTTGGAGCATCTCCTCTGGATTTGCAGCAGCAGCTCCAGGTCCTCATGTTGAGGAGCCCAGAGCTGGACACAGTTCTCCAGGAACTGAAGGAGAATTCTCCAGGACCCTCTCAAGGAGACAGGGGGACAATCCCCCCTGAGCTGTTGGTGACACTCCTTGTGGTGAACCCTGGGATGCTGTTGGCTTTTTGGGGTTGGATGGCTGCTCCCAGCTCCAGCTGGAGTTGGCAGCAGCAGTTCCTGGTCTTCCCAGGCCACTTTGGCTCACAGATTTCAGTGAGACCCAAAGGTCTCACCCTGCCAGTGCTGTACTAATTATGGCTGTTCTTAAAATGCCTCCCGTAATTCCTTCTATAAAAATAATTTAAGGCTTGGTAGGACAGAGCCCAGTAAATCAGCCTGGAGCTCAGAGCTGGGAGGGAATGTGTGTCCTTAACCCCCAGGTGCTGCTGCAGTGGCTCATCTCTGCAATTCCAGGGATTTCCAGGGAAATGGCAAATGCTCCTCAGCACCCCATACGCTGGGAGAGAAAGAGTTAAATTCTAAAACCTTACCCTGTAACTGTAAATGCCATTTTTCTTTCTTCACAAATGTAACCTTTTAACATTTATTTTTAGCTTTTACATTAATATATGTAAAAATATTAAAAGCTCTTGTATATTACATTAAAAACTTATGTCAGCTGCCCTGCTTTTTCCTATTTATTAAAACTTTTCAAGCAGTGAAAACATTTTACTTGTTAATGAGGGGAAGAAGGAAAATTAATGACATAGAGCTCGGATCTTCCAAGATGTCTCCTTTTAACCATGCAAAACCAGCTCTTTTCCCACACTATGTAGTTTAATTTCTGTGTTAGGGTTCAGTAAGCAAATGCAAATAGATTTAATGATTTGCATCAGTAGATCACTTCTCAGTTTAATATCCTCTGATATTTTGGTCAAGGACTTTTTCTTTGGAAGGCTACTGCTGTTTTGTGGAGGAAAAATATTAATAATGGTGGCATTGTGAGGTTCAAGTAAAGCAGGGGAAATGTATAACTTATTCAAAAGCAGCATCTCCCATTATCTTCTCACTAAGATCATGCAGTGGAAAAAGTTATCAGGGAAAAGACACTTAAGGAATAATTGTGAAATGCAGATCATATTAAACATTTAGTGCTGCTTTCCATCCCACATCTCGTTCTCATTTTCTGTCAGAGTGTTCAGAGGCTGATCAGACTGGCAGTGCTGAGAGGTGCCTCGCCCTGGGATGGAGAGTTGTCTTCTCCCCACCAGGAATAACCAGGAGCTGTTCCAGCAGTCCAGGCTTGGGATGGTCTCATTGGAGCCTGCAGTATTTGCCTGACTTAAATCCAACTTCCCAAAATTCCTTTAAATGTCTGTCCATGAAATGAAACCAGTTCCAAGGATGGATCTCTTGTAGATCAACCCCACCAGGTCGTCTTTGCTGGTTCTCACTGATTCTGGGTGAGAAATGAATTCCTGCTGGCTTTTGAGAAATTTAAACCTGTTTAGTGCACATAAATTCTTCAAGTGATAAATACTCATTATTGTCTCCTTGCTTATTAAAATGGGCACTTGCTGGTGATAAAAACTTTTTGATTGCTTCTCAGTTTCTGGATAACAGCTGAGCAAGTGAGGTTTGGAGCATTTCTCAATTTGTTTGGTTAATTGTGACCTTTGAGAGGCTCATTGCTATAGGCTGCTGATAGGTGTAAATTGTCACTTGCACTAATGGATTTCTAAATCGTGTTTTGTTTTCCTGTTATTATCATCATAATGTAGCTTGAGACGTGAAGTCAGAATTGTCTGCAGGCTGTGGCAGAGGACTTTCCTTCTGCCAGCTCAGAGCAAGAAATAATGAGATTAAGTTAGAAACTTTGTCCTTTAGGTTCCCAGTCAGTTGTTTTGCTGTCATTTGTTTTTCCTGTGCTTTATTGATGCCCGTCCCCCTGGCTTTGTCATGCCACAGTTGGGTTTTGCTTGTGCTCAGGTGATGATGATGAACAGCCTCTCCGAGTATCCTGCTGCTGGCCATGCTCCATCAGTGTCACAGCCCGCCAGGGTGCAGGAGTTTATTGTTTCCTAGGTGCTCCCCTGCAGCTGCTGCTTCCACGTGTGCACACAGACACAGATTCCATCGTGGAGAGGCTGGGCAGAGCTGCCAGGGTGGCTCCTGTGGTCAGGAATGGTGTCCAGTGCTCCCTGGCAGAGTTCTAGCTGGGAAAATGCTGACTGCTTTCTGCTCCAGATGGAAAGCCTGTCCAGAATTTAAGGGGAAATGCTCAAAAAGATGAGGTTTTTTCCACATTCGTGGACCCACATGAGTGAAGGTCTTGACAAGTTTCAGGACCAAGCTGGTGTGCTGCCTACCTTAGGAAAATTTAGAATCTACAAGTTGTCCATCCTGATTGCTTGGAATATCAACTGATATTCCAAGTCTTTTATTTTGGGCATTGAAATCTCTGAAAGGCCTTGGAAGTTCCCTTGAAGACAGATGCTCTTTTAGACATCCCTGCTCCAATAGGAGATGTCTGGATTGCTCCTGAGAGCGGGGTCAGGGTTATATCCCAGGGAGCTGCCCAAGTCTCCCTGGAAGAGCGGTGTTTCCTGAGCTGGGAACATCAAAGCATTCCTGGTGCTCCCTAGGAACACTCAGGGCCAAGAGACCTCTGCATTTATTGGTGGGTGAAGCATCATGGAAGGAGATCAGGGTTTTGGTGGTCACCAGGCACAGAGCTCCTGGGGTGCAGGATGCTGTAGGAAACCATGGAGTCACCATCCCTGAAAGCCTTCCAAAACCACGTGGATGTGGCACTTGAGGACATGGTTTAAAGGTGAGCATGGTGGTGCTGGGTGATGGTTGGCTTGATGTTCTTTAAGGTCTTTGCCAGCCTTAACAATTCTGTGGTTCTTTGGTTTTATTAATATCTAAAATAACAACTGTGCCGACCAAAAACTTTCAGCTGGATAACTACACTAAATATCCTGGTGTGTAGAGGGTGGATAAGTGGACAAAGGAGGATGGAAAATATTTCCTGCTTTATTTTTTGAGCTCTTCAAGTTCAATGATCTGACTTGGGGGAGGAGTTGTGAAAAGTTTAAACGCTTTATGAAACTTGGCCATAAATATAAATCAGCTCCTATTAAGGCAATTTGAGCTGTAATACCTCAATAATTTGCAAGTAGTCATTCTTCACGCTCCTGAATGTTCTTCACCTCTGAGAAGAGTTTGTTCTCATTTTAAATGGACACCTGAAGAATATAGAAAATGTCTTTCTGTTTGTACCTCTGGAATTCCAAAGTCCACACTGACCTGATCATTTCACCATGGACTGTCTTGGCTCTCTCCACCTCTAATACTTTGAAACAGCCTGCTTTTCCTTAATTTCTTCTGCTCATGGTGGCAGGGATGACAAACCAAGGTGGGTGCAGTTGTTTGTGGGGTTTTTATTGATTCCTTGAACATTTGGGGAGGTTTTTCTGCCTTTGCTGCTGTGGGTGTGTTAAAGCAGATCCCAGTTTTCCTGTCGGTCATGGTCGGCATCACCTCTCAGCTCCTGTAGGTCAGGAGTTCTCTGCAGGCTGGCTAATATTGCTTGTGACTCTGAGCTTGTCCAGATGCTCCTCATTGATGCAGAAATCCTCTGGGCTTTGAGATTTATGTCCCAGTGTGGAACAGAGGATATCCTCAGGGCTGGGATAGCGTGTCCCGCTTCCTGCCTGTTCTGGGAAATACGTCTTGGAATTCTTTCTCCTTGGACTTGCAGCAAAACAAAAGCAGACAGGAACAAGAAAAACCTTCCTGATAGGTGTGGTTGCCAGTGCGTGCAGGTAATTTGAAAATGAACAAGGAATCTGTTGTCTGAAGTGAGGATAAATCACAGTGAAAAGATGTCAAGTGGCCAAAGAAACAACCCCAGGTATAACAAAGCTGAAGGAAAACAAAAATGCACATTCTTGATAACACTTCTTATTTGCTGATAGTTCACGTCTGGGATGAGGCAGACTGAGCTTCCCTCTGATGTGGATCTGGAATATTGAATTCTTTTACAGGCTAAAAATTGCTTGTACAGTGAAATTTCACACTTTGAAAGCAGTGTCACCCAGCCAGTCACTTTTAGGGATTTTTAGTACTGAAGATTTGCTGCTTTTTTTGCTGTTGGTTATATTTTGTAACTCGTGCAGGAGTGGCAATGATGGGCTGCTTTGGGTTGGCTTTAGCATCTGGATCACTAAAGGTATTGCTGAATTACAGGATTTACTTGTTGATATTTATTCCAAAAAGCTTGCTGCATCTTAATTCTTAGTTCTGTGGAAATCTTGAAAAGAGCCATCAGAATGAGCACTTATTTACTAATTTATTACATATTAGCATTGCAGAAAGAATGAAACAAATCCTGTTGATTCTTCCACTTCTTTGCACTACCTTTTTGCTTTGTCTGCATTCACGTTGTAACCTTGTCTTCACTCCATCCATTTCTTCCAGGTCTATCACTTGTTATCAAAATTCCATAGTAATTAGGATGATTTGTGGCCAAGGGAACTCTAACTCACAGGACTGCAGGCTCTGGCAGAGTGGCCCTGGCAGAATTGGAAGGTCTGCTTTGTTTTGGGCTGCAGAAGACACATCTGTGAGCATTAATTGGGAAATACCTTTTTATTCACCCAGCATCTCTAAATTGGGAGTCTTGGTAAGGAATGCCTTCCCACTCGTTATTTCAGAACAATTCTCCTGCTTTTCGGAGGTGATTCTTTTCTCTGGCAACTTCTGAATGTTCAACCCTGATAAAGTTGTGAAATGTTGTTTGTTGTGCAGAGAAAACACCCATCCTTCTCCTGGTGTGAAGGCATTTCTGGAGCCTGAAAGGAGAAGAAAATATTTTTTTCTTTTGGAATAGGAGTAAAATTGATTCCAGAAAAAAAAAGAATGAATATTTTTGGAGGAGTTTATTTTTCAAGCCTTAGATATTAATGTAATGCATGGCTGGAGGCCTCCAGTCATGGAGCAGCTTTCAGGTCTCCAGTGATGGAACAGTTAAATTATGCCACAGTTGACCTCACAAAAAACCCTGAGCTCTAAGGGGAGGCTGAAATCCATCCAATGTCCTCTAGCTTTGTTCTGGAAAACCTCATTTAGGGTGAAGCCCTCTTTGGTTTGCAAGGGCTGAAGCAGCACAAACACTGCTCTGTTTGCAAGATACAATATTTAGCCATAATGCAGATGCCTTCCCTCGAAATGGATGTGAATGGACCTCACATGAATGCCAATGAATGTGTAGAGAAAAATTAAGCTGCCATTTGCTGCTGTTATTGAATGTTTTACAACAGAATTGCTGCCAGTTGTGTGAGGTCTTAAGTGTTTGACATCAGCTCCAGCACTGCCGGAGCGTGGATCTGGATCTTTGTGTACCAAGAAAAAGTTTCCTTTCTTTCATGTCTTAAAATACCTTCAAGGATAAGAAACTGCCTGGAGCTTGTGGCTTCAGGGTTTAGGAATGTTAGTGTGTAAAGATGAGGGGAAAGAGTTGATGGCAGGGTTTTAAAAAGGCATAAAAGTACAGCCAGTTGTGTTAATGAGTGTCCTTGCTGAAGATTTAAGCTCATATGCTTTTTTGTGTTTTCCTCCTGTAACTAAACACATTCCAGTGTGTTTTATTTGAGCTGCTTTTGTTCAGGCATCTTAGGATTAGAATCCCAGGCTGATTTGTGGTGGAAAGGATCCCAAATCCCCCCCAGTGCCACCCCAGCCATGGCAGGGACACCTTCCCCTGTCCCAGGTGCTCCCAGCCCCAGTGTCCAGCCTGGCCTTGGGCACTGCCAGGGATCCAGGGGCAGCCCCAGCTGCTCTGGGCACCTGTCCCAGAGCCTGCCCACCCTGCCAGAGAAGGATTTCTTCCTCATCTCTACTCCCACCCTCTGTCAGTTCAGAACTGGGTTGTGCTTGGAAGCACCAGGGTTTGTGCCAAGGACAGCGAGTGGTGCAGGAGGGGCACAGGAGCCCTGGGCAATGCAGCAGCAGCAGCAGCAGCAGCAGCAGCAGCAGCACATCCCCCTGGGCAGGACAGTCGTGGTCCAGCCAGCACTGCTGGCGTACCTGGTGTCAGAGCTGTGTGGAATTTCCTTGGAGCAGTGTGAGCATCCCTGTCTGCCTCTGTCCCTGGAGCTGTGGCAGTAGCGACAGGCTGGAGGTGTCTGTGGTCAGCCTTTGTTCTTGTCTTCCTCAGGTGCTGGAGGGGACCAGGAGGTGACTGCAGGGCAGCTGAAACAATTCCCAGGGAGAGGGAGGTGGTGGGGCATTGCAGGGAAGGAGCAGTGACAGCAGTGATCTGTCCCTGTGAGCTGGAATCCAGCCCTGGCTCCTTTGGGCTGGGCTGGGAGGGTGGGTGGCAGGTGGTGGCAGTCCTGGAGAAGAGGGGACTTGGAGAGTCCTGTCCTGTCCTCTGCAGGGAGTGGCACCTCACCTGAGCACTGCCATGTGTGACACTCACGTGGCATTCCTGCTGAGTTTGCTCACTCAGCATTACTGCTTGGCACTCTGGGGTGAGCAGGAACAGCCAGGTGGGTGCAAAACACCTCCAGGAAACGGGGCCTTTGTTCACCTGGGACAGCTCTCTGGTGCAGTGGATGCAAAACTAGGATTATCTTCATCACATTGGTGCCTTCCCCCAAATCCTTGCACTGGCACAGCACAGGGCTGGTGTTCCCAGCTGGAAGAGGTGATTTTTAGGGCACGTGGCCATGCTGGGAATGAGTCCCTGTAGTTCCCAGGCTGTGTGACTCAAATGTCTCCTGAAAATGTCCCTGTCTCCTGGAAGTCTCGAGCAGTGCAGCAGGATGGACACCCCCTCTGTGTACAGTAGGAACTGTTGTGTGAGTATTCTGAACTTTTCTCTCCATATTTACAGCTTTCTGCTTGGAACAGGGTTGAATATTGACCTAATTTGTCTTTTGAAAGGACACAGAGTTTTACTGGAATACTTATGCAATTGGAGTAGACAAATGCAGGTACTATTCCTTTGGTAGCTGCTGCAGAAGGTTGATGTGCTCTAAGATTTACTGTGCATCACCTTAGCCATCATTCCCATAAGTATTAATTTTAACTCCACTAATAAGAAACTGAACAAAAGTGGAATTATGAGTTCAGTAGTATTCTATGAAAGGTCAGTTGTTAAAAAGGCAGAGTCTGACATTCTGTGAAAAAGGTGCCTTCATTAATCATCCTGATAGGATAGCATAGGATATTCTTGACCAATACCCACCATCCTGGCTGTGCAATGTGCTGAATTCCATGTAGGAAACAAGGATTAGGTGGAGAAATGCACAGTGACCACTTTTTACTACTGGAACGTTACTATTTCTTTATTCAAAGTATAGAAAAATTAATGGGGACGCTTTTATGAGGCAGACTGTCACAATTTTAGAAGTTTGTTAATTTTATAGAATCATACATTGTTATGGGAGTAATATTTAAATGCACGATCTGTAAGAATACAAATGCAGTAATACCAAACACCAATATTAATGTAATTTATAAAGTATTTATGACCTCTTCGAAGAATTTTCTTATTATGTTGTTTAAATATGCAGTTTTGCTTCACAATAATTCATCTCTGTAAATCCTGAACGATTACTCCTCTATGAACCCAGCAGTTTTAATTGCCAAGTAAAATGTTTTCCTGGGTGAAATTATTCTATTGAATTGTTTGTGTGTTTTTCCTTGTCCACCACGGTGATGGCAATTTGAAAGTTAATACAAATTATATAAATTATTAAGCACAGGCCTAGTGGAACATTAATCAGGAGAACATCTTTATTGTGACCGTTCCTGACAGATTATGTTCACCATGATGCCCATTAATGCACTGCATTGTGAGAGCCCATGTCCATTACAGAATCCCCTTTGTTACCAGTGTCAGGTCTAATTCAGGGCAGCAAATCTCAGGCCAGGTTGAATATCTTTGGGATATTTGATGGAAAAATGCTGGTTTGGAAGCGAGGGGCCTCACCTGTTTAATTCTCTCCAAGTTGTTAGCCTGTGTAGCAGACACTAAAATGCAAAGTCTGCAGTAGTCTTTTTCCCTTTAATGTCATAATTTTGCATAATGGCTGTTTGTGCTACATTGACTAAGTCCATGGATTGCTTAACATAAGTGATTACATTTTCCTTTGATTATAAACTCCCTCCATTAGAACTACTGCACAAAAACTTGTAAATGATTTGTTGTTCAAGCTTTCTACTTCATTAGCTCCAGCCCACACTCTACAAGAGTCGTTGTCTAAGAGTTACTAATATTTGTAATGAGCTGTATAATATGGGCCCTTTTGCTAAATTTAAAAACAGATGGTATCTGTTAACAACAGTTTATCATGCAAATTGAACCCTGGCAAAAATTCTTCTCAGTGGTTGCGTTGCTGTAGGCCAAATCCTGGTGTCTTGGTTGGGTTTTTGATGAAATAGCAAGAAGGAATAATTGTTGTTTTCCACGCTTGTGTCAGATGCAAACTAACCATGGTCAAAAGTCCCTGAGAAGTCAAAACTCCAGATTTTTCCCTCTGGTGAAAGAGTTAAGTTTCCTTTCATGCCTTTAGCATGTGCTTTAAGATTTACTTTCAAAATTTACAATTTTTGCACATCCTGGCAGGTTTGGGAGCTCTGTGCCTGTAATTTCTCTCATCTAAGCCACTGAGCTGCCATGAAGGAGAATTTCCCTTTTGTGAGGACTCCCACATATTGATTTCAACAAGTGAAAAGATCAGAGGATGTAATATACACATTTTTCTGCAAACTTTGAAAACAAGAGGAAAATTGGCTCACATTACACCAGCAGTTCTGAAATTATACATCAATAGAATCCTCTTGCACGGTGTGTTTGTTGCTAATCCTGCATGGGGGAAGACTTCAAAATTTAAATGGAGTGAGGAGTTTGCTTGTAAATTACTTGGTATTACTCTTGTAATACCAATTGTAATACCAAATTTGTAAATTAGTACTTGTAAATTACTTGGTATTACTCTTGTAATACCAATTTTCACCCTCAAACACTAAAAAATGATGTTTTTTTTTTTTTAGGGTGAGGCATTCTAAGTGCTTGAACTTCTTTCTGTTTTGGAAGAATACAGGGTCAGTCTTGTCTTTGTGTGCTGGAATTAATGCTAAGAAATGGCAAAATCTGATCCCTTGGCCTCAGTGTTCTGCAGTTTCTCATTGCTGTTGGTGAGCAGTAATTCCAGGATGATCTTGCTGTTCCCACTGCCCATCCCATCCATTTGGGAAGAGGCATTTTGCCTGCTCAGTCCCTTTCCTGCATTCCCAGCCCTTTTTCCTTTGGAGGAGCAGGGAAGGATGTGAGATGCGACAGGAGCCAGGGGAAACAGAAGGGACCCTTAATTTTGTCCAAGGAAATGCTGGATATTCCCAGCCAGGAGAGCCCATTAAAGCCAGGACTGTTCCCATATGGAGAGGAGCATGGCAGATGAGCAGAGGAGGAATTTTTGGAGACCAAGCCTAGTGTGGGTTGGAAGTGATCCCAGGGAAGATGCTCTGAGGAGAGAAATCAATTTATCAATTTATACCTGAGCTGATCTTTCTGTTATAGCAGAATCTCAGGTGAAAAACCATCCAAGTTGGGCACTTGTCATTAAATAGCACAAAAATCATCTTGGTAATGAGATCTGGGCACACAATTCCAGGACAGAGGAATTTATTTGGTGGCAGACTGTTGGTCCACATGTGCTAAAACAAACACCTGTTGAGGCACAGCCATTCCTTGGGGAAGGATTTAAACCTTGTCCCTAAGACTGGCTTAGGTAAACCTGAGGCTCATCATGGCTTGAGCTCATTACTGGGTGATGATTATTTAGTGGCTTATTTAATAATTTGTGATCCAAATCAGTTGTGAAGCTCACCTGAAAAGGTGCCACACTCTGCAGAGGTGGTGGGAACTCCTCAACTCCTCCACTTAATGTGATTTGTTGAGCTCAAGGGATGGCTGCTCTGACCCTTGGAATGTCCTTCTTCTGTCTCATCCACCTCCACCTGTGATTTGTCTCAGCTCTTTTGGTTTATGGTGTTTTTTAGTCCTTTTTGGTTGGCTTATGTCTCCTTCCTGCCCTTCTGGAGAAGGGCTGGGGTGGACACGGCTGGTTTGTTCCCATCACCCACCAGTCAGAAGGTTTGAGACCCTTGGAGGGGGGATGAGACACCTAAAACAGTGTTGGTGAAATTAAGTGATTCATTTTGGACCTGCATGAACAGCTAGGGCAGTCCCTGCCTGTGGGCACTGTCCTTGGAAGATATTTTGCATCTCCCTGCGTTCCCCTCGCCCTTTTTGCTGAAATAAATACAAAAGAGGTGCTGTGGTGGGTGCTGTGCTCCTCCTGTGCCCCCCAAAAGTGGAGGAGCATTTCTGCTGTGGAGAGGGGGCCAGGCCCAAGCTCCCTGCTGTAAAAGCAGGGAACCAGGCAAGCCTATTCCGTGAATAAAAATGGGAAATGCATTGAAGTCGAGATACAGTATCTTTGTAGTAATAAAAGCAGTAGTACAGATTTACTGGGGAAGGAGTTTTAACTGTAATACTGTGGAATAGTGGGTTATTTTGTGTTCAAGAGCTACATTTATCACAAAAATGATGATATACAAATCACTTCCATATCACAAAATGTTCTTGGTCAAAATTGGCTTGAGGCAAGTGATATCTTCGAGTAAACAGTATATGAAGACCATATCTTAAAATGATAGATCACCTAATTTTGTTCTGACAGAGGTTTTTGCTGCAACAAACATCTGTCACTGAAATACCAATTCAGAGATATGGAAGCCAAATTGTGGAGGTTTTCCAGTGTTTGTCGCTCCTAACTTGAGAACGCCACTGTTAGTCCTGCAGATATTTGGAGATAGGAGGCAGCTTGTGCCTTTAACACCTTCAAGTATTTAGTTAAGTGTTTTAAGAGGTGGAAGGGCCTTTACATGCAGATGAGCAACTTGGGAATGGCTTTGGAGCTGTGGGAGAGAGGGGAGTCTCTTAATGCAAAGGGTGCCAGTCCCAAACACATCTGACCTGATCTTTGAAACTGAATTTCTGACCCTGCTCTACACCTGAATGCAAAATAATCATCAAAAATTGAAATTTTGTATCGAGCATTTAGAGAGGTGATTAATTGTTATTTGGAGGAGAGATGTGAAGGATTTTAATTCAGTAAAAATAGAAATATCTATTGAAATGCTTCTGTTTCAGTGGTAGCTATTTGTTTGTGTCTAGTTAGCAGCTAAAAACTGCTAACTAGACACAAACAAACAAAACAAAATTTGCAAATTTAAACTAAACAAAAATTGCAAATCACTGCTGAAATGAGTTTTTAAGTCTACTTTGTATTAACTTGTGGTGGGAAAATGAAATTTGGCTCCAAAGTGTCACCATTCTGTGATATTTTGCAGACAGGATGAAATGGCAAATACCAGGTCCTTGGAGGAGGAAAGCACTTACTGGTCATGTCAGAAATCCTTCCAAGTTTATTATTATTATTGTACATCCCATATTTTAGCCTAATTACTTTCAACCCCATTGATGTTCCTTTAACTCTCTGTTAGCAAGAACATCCCTACCTCTGCAATCACTTGGGTCTCATTTAAATACGTATAAATACAAAATGAATATGCAAATACATCATTTTGGTATCTTTCTTTAAAATTCTTTTGTCCTTTTCCATGGTGCTGTGATCAGATCCGAAGTCTAAAGGGTCTGTAAGAGCTTTGTTTGCTCCTCAAATACACATTTTAGGTTATTGAAATTTCTCAAAGTAAAGCTGTGTTTAAGCCACATTTCTCTGGGTTAACTTCATGTGGAAGATGAGGCCAAATTTGAGTTTGCAAACTATAGATAATAAACAAGGTAGACCCTGAATTGTTTTTTTTTCTGTGTGATCAGTCTTTATAATTACTTCATGGTTTTGTTGCATGATTTAAATGCACTCTTCATGTGCTGGTTTTCAGGAGCACACTAATCTAAATTAATAAAATAATAATAATAAAAGTTGATAAAATGGTAGCTACCACTCCATGAATTCAGGCTGTTGTAAGAATTACTGCAAGTTTGGGGATGTTAATACTCAAACTACTGGGTTTCACAAGAGCTTGTCCAAAACTTAATGAATTCTCTTGGAATTACTCCTCTAAAGCACATTCTGAGGTCAGTTGGCACAGTACAGGAATTAAAAATGCTGCATGTTCCCCTTCAAGAGTATAAAAATATGAATCCATTTTCCACCAAAAAAACACCTAAGGAATGAACAAACAATAATTTTTATTTATCCATTCCTGTACCTTTCTGATCAACCCCATCCACTTAATCAACGCTGCCAACTGAGTTAATTCAAGTGATTGTGTCAGGACTGGTTTGATTTGGCCCAAAGCTGAGGAGCTCTGTGCTGGGCAGGGTGGGGACAGGGAATGCTGCCAAATTCCATGAGCTGCCAGTGCAAGGGAATGAGCTCCAGCCTCTGTGGGAAGGGTAATTCCAGTTTCCACAGGAGCTGGGGTGGATCCTGGGCAGGCAGCCCTGGGAGGAATGGGGATGGGGATGAGGATGGGATCAGGGACAGGGACAGGGATGGGGATGGGGATGGGGATGGGGATGGGGATGGGGATGGGGATGGGGATGGGGATGGGGATGGGGATGGGGATGGGGATGGGGAATAGGGATGGGAATGGGAATGGGAATGGGAATGGGAATGGGAATGGGAATGGGAATGGGAATGGGAATGGGAATGGTCATGTTTTCCTCCTGCTACCTTGTGGAAAACATGGACTGGTGTCACACTGGTGAAGAACCAGCGATGCCGAGCGCGCGTTGTGCCGTGGGCTGCAGGGAAGGGAGGAAGGGGTTAAAGAATTCATAAAAAATGAAGGATCCTAATATTAAAGTGGGGGGAAAATGTGAGTGAATGACATATTTTTTACACACCTCAACTGTCAACATTTCTAATCAAATCATCCAGCCTTCTTGCTTCTTAAATGATACAAGCAATATTTCCTGTAATAAACACCCCTAAGTCTAATGAGAGGCCCTAAGGCAACTTCAAATGTATGAATTCATTATAATTGAACAACATAATCTGCAGGGCAAAGATTCCTGCTACCCAGTCTTTTAACTTCGCACGGCTTGGGTGTTCTATGAAAAATGTTCTACATTTTGTTTACAATGTATTGCTGCTATTTGAAGTATTGTATGTTCCTGTAGTACATAAGATGGGGACGCATAATGGAGGAAAAATCAAGGAGGCAATCTTTCATTTTGTTCTGGTATGAAAAATTCAAAAGACTGAAAACTCACCCAGAGAAATTTTGCAAGCATATTATTTTCCGATGTTTCGATCAATTTGTCTGTCAACCATGCTGAGAGGTGGAAGGGGCCAGCAAAAGCAATTTAGCTTGTGAGGTCCAAAATAGAAATGTTTTAGGAAACCTTGTCACACATTATTTTTTTTACATGAGAACCGCTGTGTTTTTTATTTGCTAGTCATATTATGAAGAGAAATTGGTATCAATCATCTAAATCACCTATGAATATCTGATATAAGTGTTACTTTTGTGCATATAAATAAGGCGAAAAAAATATTTAAATGAAGCTTTTAAAGCATGGCAAAACCTTTGGGTAGACAACAGGCTCCCCTCTCAGGTTTTCCCATCTAAAAAATATCCTGTGCTTTTTAATTGATTGTACCCAAGTGACATCACAGTGAATCATCTTGCATATGAACATATTGACCTCTCTCTGCCTTTAATTAAGCTCTGATTGCTGCACGATAAGTTTGCTGTGGATTGATAGGTGTGCCAGCCCATGCTCAAACTCGATGCTCTGCATGTGTACGGGGCTGGGGAAGGAGCATATGTGCAGGAGGGAGATTAATTCCCTCATTTGGGGCTTCCTATTTGTTTATATGATAAATACGGCTCCTGTCACTCGTGAAATCTTGTCAGTGCAGCTGAAAACTGCAAGTTTAGTGGGAAGCAGCAGGTTTGGTTCAGTCTCTTGCCCACTGCACTTTGCTGGCACGGAAATGTGGTGGTTTTGGAGTGATGGAGAGAAAGTTCACCTGGTGCCACCTGTGGGAGTGGAAGGGGGCTGGGGGAGGGGGTTTCCACAGGCCCAGGAGGGTGTGTGGTCCCTCAACTGAAAGCAGGATGTTGATAAGGCAAAGAGTGGGTGGTTTGGGTGCCCTTATTGCAGAAGTGACACTTTTGGGCAGGGGACAGGCAGCTGTGGAGATGGTTGTTGAGGGCCTTGAGTTGGCCATGAGGAGAGAGGATGGGAATAAAACAGGAGATGCAGTATTGAGTGAGAGAGAGGTTTTGGAGGAAGCAACAGAGATGTATTTGAGGGTTGAAAGGATAACTAGAGTGGGGAAGGAATGGGGCTTTGTCAGTATTTGAGGTGTATGAACAAGTGTAATATAAAATTTTGATAGAGCAAGTAGGATGGTAGATGAAACTTCAGCACTGAGAGTGTGATGGGCTTGGGTTCATCCAGACTCAGCAGTGTCAAGGATGACACTTTTTTAGGGGAAAGATCGTTTCTAAAGGGAAGCTTCTAATCAGAGGAAGCTACAGGAGATGCCCGAAGAGCAGAAAAGAAAAGGGAGAACAGGAGAACAACGCAGACACGTGGTGTGATTTTTGGTGTTGTCCTGAGCAGGGCCAGGAGTCAGACTTGATCCTTTCTGATGGATCCTTTCTGATGCAGGCTGTTCTATGGTTTGCTTTCTGGTGTTCTGGGAGCAGCAAGCCATGAGTCAGGACTGTCTCTGGACCAGCTGGGTCAGCAGTGTCCCTCACAGAGCAGGATCCCATGATCCTGTTCCTAATGGAGACACAGTGACAATTGTGTCTGTTCCTTGCTGACACCCTCTGGCACTCAGGGCTGGTGGTGACACTCTGAACGCGCTCCTTAATGGCTGAGCTTTTCCAGTTGTTTTGTGTCTGGGATCATCTCATCCTGGTTGTTTATAGCCCTTGATGTCTCAATCTCTGTAGCTTTCTGATGTTTATACCCTTTGTCATTTTCTGCTGCCTCTGGAGGAGCCCCGGAATGTCGCTGGCTCCCAGGACCGTGGTAGAGATTGCTGAGAAACCACCCAATTATTGCTGCTGCCTTGAGATCAGAGGCTCGTGCTGTTAGGGATGAAGACAGCCCACCTCCTCTGTTGTGCACTTTAGCCTGGGCTTTGATTTTCCCAAGGGCAGGCTGGCTGCACTCCCTTGGAGAGGCTGTGCCGTGGCTTGGCAGATCCCTGTCACCCCGCAGCCTCTCCCGGAGTGTCAGGCTGTCATTCCAGGCTCCCTTATATTTACTTACCTAATTCATGCTCCTTGATCATTGGAGATTGTACATTTTGAAGGATATAAACTGTTTAATTAGCACTTCTACCTCCTGTTGTTTAACATTATGTGCTGCACGTAGTGTCATGTGAAGCCTGTATGCTTATTTAATTTTCTCTTAGATCAGCTCTCACAGCTTTGATAGTCTTTGCTCTACAAGTTGGAACTTTCCAGAGCAAATGGATCACTCCAAACCAAAGTCCCATGCAAGTGGTGGAGAAAGATGTAGAGTCTGAGCCAAATAGGATGGTCTTTTGTTTGGGAAAGATTAAATTCAAGATGATTTGTTAAGGAGGGCTGTGTAGTTATTTGTAGTTTGTGTCAGGGGTGGGGATTTACAGCTGTTGTGATAAATTTATATTCTTCAAAATAGATAGACTGTATTTTCCCTATTCCCAACACACAGATGTGAGCATTGCAGTGGGAAACAGAAATTTTAGTGCTTTTAATATTCTTTGTATTGTGCTTTAGAACAGTTTTGCTTTTTAGTAGAACATTCCTCTAACAAATCAATACATTTATCTGTAGAACTTCAGTTTTGCAGAACTTTATTTTTCTTTCCTTTTTTTGTTTTTTTAATGTTTCTACTTGTGGTACTAGAAATCTCAACATCCTGGAATTTCAGAGGTTGCAAATGGTCTCTCAGTTTCTAATAATTTAAGCATCACCTGAAACACCTTCAGATTTTCCTACCCATATGTTAAAGCTGCTGTTGAATCTTGAGAAAGCCCTTGACCCATTTCCTTTTGGGCTCAAACTGGTGTTTTGTAAACTTCACTGGTTTTCCTACATGGGCAAAAATTTGTATGGAATAAAGCTTTTGTGGAAAAATCTTTTTTTAAAAAAATGATAACAACCCTGTAGCCTAAAAGTGATTAAGGCCGAGTTGGACAGAGCTTGGAGCCACCTGGGATAGTGGAAGGTGTCCCTGCCATGGCAGGGGTGGGATGGGATGAGCTGTAAGGTCCCTTCCAACCCAAACCAGTCTGGGGTTCTATAAACATCTCACAGAGCTACAGAAATGCTTTCAGAACTACATACTTAATAAAATTTATTTGGTTAACTTTGGGCTCTAGGAACATGAGAGATGTTTGGGTGGAAATGCAAAGGCAATAAACTGAAGGCAGGGATTTGATCTCCACCTCTGCTCTTGTTGCCTTGGGCTAAAAGGCAGATGTGTGGAAGAGCACCTTCAGCAGTGGTGCAGAGATGCATTTGGTTGGCTCCAGATGTTGAGATGGTTGTGTCCAGGATGGAACTGCTCAAGGACCTGATTTGTCCTTGGCTCAGTGTCCTGCACATTGTATTAATGAGTTTTGGTTCTGCTCTAGCAGGAGCTCTCTGGCTTCGGTCAAAGAAGTCTTATCTCCTTTCTCATGGCATTTCATGAATATGAAGGGCTAAAATATGGAATTTTTGACAGTTTTTAATTGGGGGAAAACAAAGTTGTGCCTTTCTGTCTCCACCGTCTGGCAGGAAGCAGGAAGTTTTCTGCTGGGCATTGAGAGAGGAGAGCTCCATGGAGCTCAAATTCCCGTTTTCCGTGCGTGATTTCTTTTTTTTTTTTTTTTTTTGCCTTAGATTTTGTTTTGTTTTTACAAAATATTGGTTTATTGAGAGATGTGTTACCCTCAATTGACATATTGACATTTCCAGGAACTGTGGTTATTGTTTTGAGAAATACAATCCTACACTGACAGATTCCTATCATTATTTGGAACCGTTGCTGAGGGTTAGTGAGACAAGTCTCATAAATAATGAAAGTGAATCATATTGGGGAGAACAGCAGCGAGGAGCAGCACAGGGGAGTGCTGACACCAGGTAATTTTTGCTCACCGTGACATCACGCAGCGCTCGTGTCACACGCCGTGGTGGGGACAAGGACTCGCAGGGCTGGGTAATTAACTCGTGCCACTAACTACCTGCCCGAGTCATTAACAGCACAGAGGATAACTGGGCTCACTCTCCTCTCCTCCCAGTCCCCCCAGAGCACCAGACACAAGTGCAAGAGATGCACTCGAACCTGGAATATTTCTCCCCTAACCTAAATTCTCTCAGCCCGTGGTTTCCCTGACTTTATTATTTGACAGCTGGGGAAGAAGTTTCACACTGGACTGCATCTGATTTGCAGTTTTACAGGGAGCAATTGGCAGCCAAGGTAAAAAAAAGGAGAAACAGGGTTGGTTCTGAGGAGTTACATAAGGCAGAGGCTCATCAGCCGAACCGGGGCTTGACCTGGATTTGGGACGTGTTTCTCAAGTTAGCAGAGAGCTCTAATTAACCTCCTGTTAGAATCAGGCAAATCATTTCATTTATTCTGAGGTAACAAATTTCTCCCTGCTGTTATTTCTGGAAGCAGGTGAGTTTAATATCAAATGCCCTTTGCGTGCCAGAGATGTGTTTCCATTATTATTTCACCTTCTTCCTGCACCGCTGACGCCCCTGCATGTGCTGTGAAAATGCCAGGCTTGAAGAGAGTCTAACATACATTGCCATAATTATTTTAATGAGAGAGAATGGAGGAGACGCTTCTCTGCCATCTGTCAACAGACAGCAGTCATGGCTCAGGCTGGACTTTATTCCCTTACAAATTGTTCTTCAGTTCTGAATACTGAATTCTCTATTACTTCTTCTAGGTCAACAGCATTTATAATCTTCCCTGGTTCTCTGTGAAGTCTACAAATTATGACTCCAAAGCTGCTCATTAATTTTGTGGTGTGCAGCTGAAGCTCCCAGCGTGTTACCTGCTGCTCCCTGCACTCACCTGCCTCCCCAGCATCACACACACACTCAGAGGGGACCGATGGGTGGCACAAGCACCTGGGCCACTTCCTAACGTGGAAATCCCATCAGCAGTAAATGCTCTGGGAAATGGGGAGGGTGCTTTGAGTTTATTTAATTTATTTCTCACAGGGCTCTTCTATTTAAGAAAGAAAAGCCCCTCTAATGCAGTTTGCTGGCAGGTGGTTGGGAAACCTGAGGGAAAGGAGGATTGGCAGTTTTTATATTTTTCCATACAATTGTTCTCTGGACTGTTTCTGCTGTTACTTTATGGCAAGGAATCTGTTTCGTACAGGATTAGTGAAAGTCAACAGTTTTCTCCACCCACTGAGCAGCTGCCTCGATGCTGCTGTGGTGGTGCCAATGAGATCCCATCACAGCCACTTGATTCTTTTTAAAATGTGATTTATAAATAGCCAAAATTAGGACTTTAGAGTAACATTTGATGGCTTTGGCTATGGTTTTGATTGGCCTTTATTTACTTCAGTATTTGCCTCTCATTAATCTCCTCCACTTAATACATAGAAATGGCCTTGACCTGAGCTGTGCTTTAGCTCTGCTCCAAATAATAGGAAATAACAGTAAAAGCTCTTCTCTTTTTTAATATCTCCTCCTTCACTTCATTGTATGGACCCCGCTGTAGGTAAATTGAGAAGAATTTATCATTAAAAGGCCAAAACTTCCAAAATATGTTAAGAATATGACCATTAACACCTTTAACTTCCATCCTTTATATCAAAGAATTGGGTGGCACAAATATTGCATTAAAAATATCACAGCCTTCCTTAAACATTTTTGAAAACATTATTTCACTTTTTTTTTGTACCCCTGTTCCTGTTTGGAATGAGGCTGAGATGCTTAAAGTGGATTTGATTTGCTTTGGAAGACTTGGTGGTATTGATACATCTCAAAATTCCCCCCCAGCCTAAGACCAATTAATATTTCTTTGTAACTTCAGTTTACTGGGTGAAGAATAAAAAATAATATAAAAGAAGCAGTGAAGCCAAAGTCTTACTGGTTTGGTTTTTTGCTAAATCTACAACAAGTTTTGCAAAGTAAAACTGGAGCTGGAATGTTATGGAAAAGAATTACAGAATTCCAGACTGGTTTGTGTTGGGAAACTCGTCTTGTTCCAGCCCCCTGCAATGAGCAGAGGCATCTTCTACTAGAGGTTAAAATTAAAAGTTATTTAATCAAAACTTTTTTTGAAGCATACATACAAACCAGTTTTCAAACTGTTTTGTTTTACATTTGCCTTATTTAACTGCAGTTAAAAACAAAACTAAACCACAAATTTATTATAAATCCAGATTAGCATGAGCTGCCTTGAGCAGTCCTGTTGTGTTTCGCTGCAGTTTGAACACCAGGCAGTAGTGACACGGGTTTGGTTTATTTTTTTTTTAACTCTCTGGTTCTGAACTGTGAATCTTTTTCTGCCTTGCCCTGCTCAGGCACTACAAATCAGCCTTCCCATAGACTGTGTGATATTAATCTCCGTGGGGCGGACACCTCAATGCAGGTGCTATAGCTCTTCCCCTCCTCCAGTTATTTCAGGTTTTAATCTCACTTCCTTTGATTTATTTACTTATGTCATGTGGAATGTGTCTGGCTTCTTGCCCTCTCCCTGCTTCCCCTCTTGTACACACTGGGTGCCTCGTGGCTGTTCCATTGTTGTGAGCAGCTCTGGCTGCTGCTCCTCGGGACGCGCTTGTTTGCCGTCGTGTTCTGCCGTGATGAATTTCCTGCAGTTTGCTCGCTCTTGTTTAACTTTCTGTCGGATTATTACACAAATTGCTTCTGGTGTTTGCTTCGCTTGAAACCTATGAATCAAAATAACGGGGCTTGTGGAGCAGGGGAATGCAGGCTCTGCTGCAGCGGGGCTGGGTTTGGGTGGGTTTCCCGAAGCGCAGCATCCTCTGGCTGCACGCGCGCCCTGCCTCCTGCAGCGGGCTCCTGGGAGCCTGCTTCACTCTCAGAATAAAAGATCCCCATGCAGGAAAGGGCAAAAGGAGGCTTAACGAGACAAATTCATGGGGTTTGTCACCGAACAGCAAAATTTATGGTATTTTGGCAGAGTGGAGGTGTTCGTGCAGGTGTTGGTGTGTGTGATGGCGTCGGGTGCAAAGTAACCCCTGAGCTGTTTGCAAGGCCTTGGAGGGATGGGACCCAGGGAATGGCTCCCAGTGCCAGAGGGCAGGGCTGGATGGGATACTGGGAATTGGGAATTGTTCCCTGGCAGGGTGGGCAGGCCCTGGCACAGGGTGCCCAGAGCAGCTGGGGCTGCCCCTGGATCCCTGGCAGTGCCCAAGGCCAGGCTGGACACTGGGGCTGGGAGCACCTGGGACAGGGGAAGGTGTCCCTGCCATGGCACTGGGTGGCACTGGGTGGGATTTGGGGTCCCTTCCATCCCAAATAATTTTAGGATTTTCTGAATTCAATCCTATGAATTCTTCACTGTCCCAGGTTGCTCCAAGTCCCATCTATCCTGGACTTGAACACACAAGGGAGCCACTCCAGCCCCCAGCAGGGACTGGACTGACCATCCACCCATCCACCTCCACCTGCTGGAGGTTTGACTGCCTGGGAAAGCAGTGGTTTAATTTGGGGGGTATCACTGAAACACAGGAGGTTTAGCCAATTGTCTCATCATTGTATATCTATTTTAAATTGCTGACTAGGACATATTTCACATCGTTTTTCCGTGCCGTGACTCTTTTGGTGACTCCATGGGATTTTTATTTCTCTAACCCATCCAAACATCTCTGCTGCAGTGACCTCAGTTGAATTTCTTGATTCTTCCTTGCAGAGGAAACAAGATCTTTGTTTATCATCTGGTCAAATGCCTATGTCATTATTCAAATTGCACATCTGAGGTCAGAGATAACATCAGATTTTTGACAGTATGGATGATTCAATATGAGGTTGTTTTTCTAAAATAAAAGCAAAGTTTGCTTTTTTTAACGGAGAAAAAGGAGAAAACGTAGGAAACTTCAGGTTAATTAGATTATTTAAGTAAAGGTTGGGGATCTTGGTTAGAGGTAGAGTCTAAGTTCATTTTGATCTGGGGTTTAGGGAGGTGGAAATCTCACTGTGTCCATCGCCCTGGCTTCATGGGGGTCTTCCTGACTTCATGGCAGACAGATCCAGAGGAACAGAACTCCATAGTTTCCCTTTGCAATGTGTAGTTTAATATTTCAGTGAATACAGGTGGCTGCTGTGATTACTTTTTCATTAGTGTTTGGTCCCTTTTCCTGCTCCACACTCCACTCCCATAAAGTTTGCTATTGAAGCAATGTTTTTTTCCCAGATTCATTGAATGGGTTTGAAGTGTAACACCCAACTGTTAAAATTATTGCATCTTTTCCTTCAACACCTTGTCAAATAAAATGTCTCATTACCATGCAAATAGAAATTCTTGCTGTTGCCAGGCAGGCAAAGTGTTTGGGTGCAGATTACAAGTTGCTGAACCCTGGTGTTGCTCCAACACGTCGGGAACAAACACAACTTCCATCCCAGCAGCCACGGCGTGATGGGCTGGGAGTGAGGGGGAAATGTCAGGCTGGGGGCTCAGCTTGGAACAGCTCAATCCACATTGCAGCTCAGCAGGGATGGCAGAGCTGAGGGGCAGCTGATAACGTTGGCATCGGGATGTTGGATAAGGATGTGCTCAATGAAACCCTGCCCGTACCCAAAAGGGGCTCACATCCAGGCTGGAGAGGGACATCCCCCTGGGCCATGGGGTGCTGGCACAGGGGAATGGCCTGGGGGTGGAGAAGTGTGGGTTTGGATGGGATACTGGGAATTGGGAATTGTTCCCTGGCAGGGTGGGCAGGCCCTGGCACAGGGTGCCCAGAGCAGCTGGGGCTGCCCCTGGATCCCTGGCAGTGCCCAAGGCCAGGCTGGACACTGGGGCTGGGAGCACCTGGGACAGGGGAAGGTGTCCCTGCCATGGCAGGGGTGGAATGGAATGGATTTGAAGGTCCTTTCCAGCCCAAACCAGTCTGGGATTTTATGATTCTGTGCAGGGACAGGAATTCAATTCTATTCATTTCAAGACACCAGCTCTGCCTTGCAGCAGGGACCTGTCCTTGGGCAGGCAGACCCAGCACAAGTTGGTGAAGCAGCTGATGACTGCTGAGCTTGGTGTTGCATTATCAGCTGTCCCTGTACTAAAACACTGATTTTACACAGTTTGCATGGACGAATTTATTTAAAATTTGGGCATTAAGATCATCAACCCATAATCCTGAATAGAGACTGGTTTCAGTTAAGACAAACACTTGTGTGAGTCTCACAAAACCCATTCCTTGTGCCAGTGACCTGAAGCAGTTGCTCACTCCTGAGCTGGTTTGTAAAGTCAAACCCCTCCTGGAGTTCCTAATTCACAGCAATTCCTGGGCAGGGAGTGGGTCAGAGTTTGTTTCAGAAGCTGAACCATTTCTTTGGGCAAAACTTCGAGTGGTTTTCAAAACCTCCACTGCCTTTTTCTTCTTGTTTATTCTTTCTAGGAAAAAACAATTTTGCATGCAAACAATTAGCACTTCTGCTGGTGTCTAGTCTTTAATGTCAATATTTTAGCTCTCTGTCTTTGCTGTTCAAAACACTGGGAACGGGTAATTCATCCAAAATAAATATGCAATTTTGAAGCTGATTTTCAAGCAGATGACTGTGAGGAGGTGCTGGAAACAAGCCAGTGGCTTCTCATCTTGTAGTTCCCAGAATTAATTTCCTCACAAGTGCAAAAGGCTACAACACAAAATTAATTCAATCCCCACTAAATGTTTCCCTCTGCCAGTCGCATTCCATTCTTTCAAGAAATTCTGTATTTTCTTTCATTCTTTCCATCTCTTTCCAACAGCAGGAAAATAAACCAGCCAAGTCCTACCTCTTTAAAGAAACCCCAAAACTGGTTTCCAAAGTTTGGTGATCTTTGTCCTTGCTTTGGAAGAGGGAAATTTTCTGTTCAGGCTACTTGTCCAAGGATGATTTTTGCATTTTATGGTGACTTTTCTTAGAAACCAACTTCTCCTTTCCAGAGCATCTCCCCTGTGTTCTGCTCTGACTCCTTCGTTAGGGAGATGGTTTATTTAATTACAGTGTGCCTCAGGGTTGCTTTTTCCAGAGGGGAGATGGAATTTCAGGTTTTCCACATCCCACACTCAGGATCAGTTTTATAACTCTCAAAAACAACACCTGGTTAAATGAACAAAAATATGCCATAAAGGAGGAATTGAAACATTATGTTAAAAACGAAAAAATTGCTCTGTTTTTTGTCCCACTTTGCTGAAATAAGGGTTTTTTTAAGTAATTACCATTTCTATAAAATCAAATGTTATTTTAATTTCTTTTCAGAGTATCTTCAACTGCTCACACAGGTTTGAGATGTATATAATATATATAATTCAACTCCATTCCTGAAAAGACTTTTGTGCTAAGCTCATTAAAACAGCAGATTTTATTGGGAAAGAATTGGCTGAATGGATGAGATTTCTTCAGCTGTAAATACATGACAAAAGAGAGCTTTTTGTGGGGTTTTTTTTTGGAGAATCCTCTTTGTTACAAAGTCACAGTTTGAAGTTCTGGATTTGATAACTGTAGATATTAATATGGGTTAGAAAGTCAGAAATCGCCTTGAGAGCCTTGTCCTCCTGAATCCCCAGTGCCAGAATATTTTTCTGGGAAGCAAAATTGCCTTTTTCATGAAAGAGTCAGAGTGTCACCAACTATGGATGAGTGCTATCAGTTGTCTCCTGAGACTATTTCATGGAATTTTTATTCTTGCCTCCAAACTGTGGCACCGTTCCCTCTTCACCTCTCAAATTGAAAGAAATAAGAAGCTTTCTGTCTCAGCGTCTCAGAATCCTCTGGTGCTTCCAGTCCCTCCTTGTCAGGCACACTTGGGTATTTATTTTCTTTTTTCCTAAAAATAACTGGAGGCTTTATCCTCCAGCACGAGGTTTCCTGACCAAGTTTTCAACGTGGATTTTGTCGTTCTTGCTGAGGAGCCACCAAGGAACCTTCTGTAGCACAGGCTCCTGATTTCCATCGCACTTCCATACCAGATTTGGGGGTTTTCACCTGGATTTTAGACCTCCAGTTTCCCATCAGGTGTGTGGTTGGTAGCTGAACCCCAGCTGTGTTTCCTCCCAGTTCATTCATGTGTGATTGGGGATGGGTTCACTCACACAAAGTCTCAACTTCACTGCTGAGTTTCTTCTGCCACGTGAGGCCTCAGCAAAATCTTATCTCCTGCAGTGAGTGATTTCAGGTAAATAACTGCAATGCAGGAACACCTGACACCAGACATGTTTTCTAAGTGGCCACTTTCTGGAAGATGCAGCCAAATCCCTGTAGTGTTTTCTGTTCCATCTTCTCTGAGCATGACATTGAATTCCAGCCTGGCTTTCCCAAAGGACAAAACTCTCCTGCCCCCTGGATCTTGAAATTAAGCACTAATAACCCTAAAGTCTGAGTGGCCAGAACTGTTTTAATGACAGAGATTATTCCAATAGATGATCAGGATTTATTTTCTATAAAATCCAGCAGTACTAATGTTGTTTTGTAATTAGACTTCGCTTATTTTAGTTAAAATAGGTGCTGTAGTAACAATGAGAAGATGCAGAAGGCTCCAAAACTTCTCTGACCCTCAGAAGGTCAGGAAATATTTCTTTCTAGAAATGTGTGATTGACTTTGACCTCTCGAGTGCAAGAACTGGTGCTGTGAGGGTGAGGGAGGGGATTTCCACATTCAGGGTCTGGCAGAGAATGAGGGATGGGTATTTTCTTAAAAACAGAAAGCTGTGCTGTGCTCCAGGTCTGTCCCAGCTCTGCTCCAGGTCTGTCCCAGCTCTGCTGGCTTGTGGCACCTTCTGAAGAGGCAGCTCCAGTTGCTTTGGGTAAAATGTAGTTGATAAGGAATTTCCATCACAGGAAATTCTGCTTTTCCTGCAAGCAGCTTGGTACGGATTCTGCTCAGTCCCAGAATCACTTGGGCTGCTCAGAAATTACAGAAATGTCAGATTAGCATTACTGGACACCAAAAAAAAAGGCCCATTGCAAGCTTCCCATGTTCCTCAGGTGGATAAACACTGGAAGGGAGTGTGACATTGGAATCCGACGGCAACAAAGGAAAGGCATAAACAGCTTTTTTTCAGATATTTGTTGGTGGGAGGAATGCAGGAAACCCAGCTTTTGAGAATGGGAAATAGGCTTGTTTTTGAGAATGGGAAATTGGCTTTTCTGTCCAGTTTTGTGTGCAGATGCAGCACTGGAAAGCTCCATATCCTGTGCTGCTGCAAGCCCTCGTCACAAGTAGAGCGGAATATCTGCCAAACATCTTTGGTTCATTGCTTCCCGAGGTGTCTGGACGTGCACTTGTGTGTGGGCAGCTGAGGCTGAAGGCAGATTTTATAATTATGCACCTCTGAAAAATAAGATCTGAGTGTAAGCCTTGGCATGCTCTCTGATAGTGTGAAAAACTGCTCTGAGCAGACACAAATTGGTGCATTTTGGACTATTCCCATCTGAGCTGCACAGGCGACACGAGAAGTGGCAGCGTGGCTGTCAACAGAGAGGCCAAGGACCCTGAGCTTCGCAGCCTGCTCCCAACCCCGCTGTTGTTGTTCCCAGAAAAAATTGCTGTCAAAAAAAAAAACCCCACTTTGTAAAGCCATAATAAATGCAGCAGAGCCAGCGCCCCTTCCGTGGTGTGTGGGAAGGGGGTGGATATCAAATAGAATATCCTGGCTGCTTGGGTTTGCTGCATTTTGGAAAGTCTGGGGTTTAAATCCCACTTTCTTTTTTGTGTGTTTTTAGATGTGTACTTTTCAGCGTGAGGGATTTCTGCTTCCCTCTGATTTTCAGCTTGCTCTGCCCCTTTTGGGGTTTTGGTTGGTGGTGGGAGGGGAGGACACAGAACTTAAAGCACATGAGGAAATTGCTGCATTTTCCAGGTGTGTTCATCTCATCAGTATCCCAATATCAAGTAAGAAAACAAATTTTTTAAATTAAGAAGTTACAACATTTTCTTTTTTTTTTTTTTTTTTTTTTTAGGAAAAACACTAAAATTTGGATTTTGAACGTCAGGACAGTTGTGTGGATTCAATGTCACTGAATTGCCTTGAATAATTCACTCCTAAAACCTTTAACTGCCATCAGAGCTGGAAATAGTGTTACATTTTACTGTGGCACTTTTAAGGAGCAAATTGATCTTTCCTTAGGCTTTGTAAAATAGATTAACCCTCAGGTCAGGTTGATCATGAGCATTCAGATGCTTTGGTACAGTTTGTCCAAATTTAAAGATTCTGGCCAAAGAATTTGTAAATTCTCACACCAGGCTATTCTTGCTGGGTGCAGGGGAGAGGACCAGGATAGAAAAGGGGCTCCAACCTGCAGATATTGCTATTTTTGTGAGGATTTGTTCTCATTTACTTCCCAGCCAGGGGTGCAGAAAACTCCTCAGGTTCTACAGAGAATGGGTTGAAAATATTTCAGGAGTGTCTTCATTGTCCCCTGTCCCTCAGGATGAAGGTGTCTCCTGAATACTCCCTGGATAAACTCTTTATCCTTTTATCATCCCACTGAGCTGTATTTATATACTTTTACTCTCCTTACTTGGGCCTTCGTGGCTGTATTTTTATGATTTTATGGACAATTATTCTGAACAAAAAAGAATTATGAAGAAATTCCTGACGTTTAAGCAAACTTTTCCCACATAAAACTCCTTTTAGTGCAAGTTCAGGGTTGTTATTTCCTGATTTCAACATGAAATAAATTTATTTATTTCATTTTGAAATCGGTGTACAGGACCAAAATAAAGAAGGGAAAATCCAGATGGGAGTAGCAAGAGAGCCAGAGAAATCCAGTGATGAGCACATCAGGAGTGAGAGGAAGACCAAGCAAAGCGTTTGCTGTGCTCCTTGAGGGAAGCAGGGAGCCATTAGCAAATGAGACTGAAGTGTTCAATGACTTCTTGCATTTGTTTTCAATTAAAAAGAAAAAAAAAAATCAAAAGTGAGCAGATGGTTTGCGCAATTAATACCAGGAGAAAATGGATGAGATCTCAGCCGAGGAGATCCACTGACAGAGTCCTGCCTCTTTTAAAAGGCCTGATTGTTTTAGTCTGAGCATACTTGAGGGACTGGCTGCAGCACTTGCAGTCACCAGCAGCCACTTTGGAAAATCCAGGGAGGCTGGGAGAGCTCCTGGATCTGGGAGAGCTCCTGGGTCGGGGAGAGCTCCTGGATCTGGGAGAGCTCCTGGGTCTGGGAGAGCTCCCAGATCTGGGAGGAGCACCTGGATCTGGGAGAGCTCCTGGGTCTGGGAGAGCTCCTGGGTCTGGGAGAGCTCCTGGATCTGGGAGAGCTCCTGGGTCAGGGAGAGCTCCTGGATCTGGGAGAGCTCCTGGGTCTGGGAGAGCTCCTGGGTCTGGGAGAGCTCCTGGATCTGGGAGAGCTCCTGGGTCTGGGAGAGCTCCTGGATCTGGGAGAGCTCCTGGATCTGGGAGAGCTCCTGGATCTGGGAGAGCTCCTGGGTCGGGGAGAGCTCCTGGATCTGGGAGAGCTCCTGGATCTGGGAGAGCTCCCAGATCTGGGAGGAGCACCTGGATCTGGGAGAGCTCCTGGATCTGGGAGGGGCACCTGGCTCTACCTTTGGTGAAGAAAAGGAAAATGGAATCTGGGGAAGGGTCTGATTTGGGTTTCCTTTGGTTAATTCAAAATTTCTTATTGCAGGCACTCAGATTGTACCAAGGAAGGTGTCCAAGGCCAGGGTGGAGCACCCTGGGACAGTGGAAGGTGTCCCTGCCCATGGCAGGGGGTGGAATGAGGTCCCTCCCACCCCAAACCATCCCATGATTCTGGAAGGAAAGGTGCAGCAACCATTGTAGACCTAGCAAATTACAGGTTGATCAATTCCAGCAACCATGGTGGACCTAGCAAATTACAGGTTGATCAATTTCTTTTTCCCATAAATGAGAAGATGTTTTGATTTTCAGTAAGGCTTTGGAGCTCCTCAGATGGTGGTCTTGGTGCTGAGCAGAGGAATGGCCTGAGCTGGCACAGTCCCTAAATTTGCAGGTGGGAGGGAGTGGAGGTTGACTTTGTGTAAAATAATTCTTGTGCACCAACAAAACAGTCTTGGTACAGCTGATGCAGCTGAAACCTGTCAGCTGTTCTCTACGGGTCTTTATCAGGATTAATCAACCAACAAGTCCAAGGCAGACAGCTTTGGGAGAAGGCTTTCCAAAGGAGTTGTTCCAGAGTCTTCACTTTTCTGTAGTTCCTCCATTTACTTAATTGCTTGGGTTAGTG
Organism: Serinus canaria; assembly: GCF_022539315.1. Classification (NCBI taxonomy): domain Eukaryota; kingdom Metazoa; phylum Chordata; class Aves; order Passeriformes; family Fringillidae; genus Serinus; species Serinus canaria. Next base: position 33,801,896 of record NC_066320.1, read on the forward strand.
CCTTCTGCAGGTTAGTTGCATTTGATTTGGATGTTATGATTTAGGTGACACTTATTTGAATCAAAAATACAACTTTATGAC